>NC_133337.1:45972934-46072934 GCF_030506205.2 Paramisgurnus dabryanus | reverse complement strand
AAAAAAGCCGAAATATAATTTCTTTCTAATAGTCTGAAAAATAATTACTCCAGTAAAGTATAGATACCCAAAATTTCAACTTAAGGTAATGAAGTATTTGTACTTGACACCTCTGCCGGTCGCCACGACGTAACTCCGTTTGGTCATCATATTACGTCGACGTTACGTAAGAGTTACGTATTTGTGTTGATGTTGTAATGTGGATGTTTTTGAAAGCTTGTGTGTGATTTCTGAGGGAAAAGTTTGGTTTTTCAATAAGTGTGAATGGTTTAAAGTGTAGAGCTTATATTTGACCTGAAAACAGGACATTTAGGGAATTGGGTGAGAAGTTATGGATTTGTATTTACTGTTTTGAGAATATGAGGCAAGAAATGTGTTTAAGCAAATGAGAAACAATAATTTGGCACCTCTTGAAACTGGTATACACTGGTATGCAGTTATCATTCCAAAGCCTCAGGTAAAATACGCACACCCGACTATTAATAAGAGAAAGACACAAATTAATAACTTACAGCCTTAAATCTTCAGGTCTTTTGTGCTTTGTGAACGAAACTTCAAAAGATTTTTGTGCCCCCCATCTCAAAGTCATTTAATATTGAATATCTGCCGTATCCCTTAAAAAGAGCAACTTTTGGCGTTAAACAATTTCATATCCAAGAACGATGATTGGACATGGCAAGACAGCCACGGAGTTTTATAGGACCAGCCTGCTAGTCATCGGCATCGACGAAGTACAATTAACTTATAACTGGTAAGTGGTATTTATTAATATCATGTAGTCATTATGCCTGTAGTGTGGTTGTCACAGTGCCACTAAGTTGTGTTGCTTTTCAATATCAATTAACAGCTACCGGTTTGGTTGCATAGCTTTCAGCTGTTAGGGTTAGGGTTATATATATGAAGAGTTTGGTTCCAAAACGCAATAAACGCTATTTTTGAAAAAAAATGAGTTAATGCCAGAATCAGTATTATATCAGGTCAGTATTAAAAGTAAATTCTTAATTTTACGCAAAATCCAATATCCGCTGTGTTATTCTGTCATCTTTTCTCCCTTTTTTCCCAAAACGCAATAAACGCCACTCCTCCTTTTTTACAGAACGCAATAAATCTTTTCCAGAAATTACAGCGCACCATTCACGCAATGTAAACAAACAACACAGAGTCCTACTTTTCCTCATCTACTTTGTACTGAGTGGTCAACAAACCAAACAAAAACAAAATAATACTTTAATAGCATTGATAAACCTGTGATGGTTTTCTGTGACGGGAAAGAAACGTAAGCCATCAACATCTAATAATTTACGCAAGAGGCACTCGGGAGACGGGTGCTTGTTTGCCCGGGCCGACAGCATCAAGTTTCTGTCATGATAACACATTGACCCCAGGGGATCTTATGAAAAACTTTCCATAATTTTACTCAAAGTCAACGAAAATCGAGCAGGACCAAAACATTTTACAGCTGATCGCTGTGAAAAACGTTAAGTGACGACGTCAAGTATAACCGCAGCTATGACAGTGTTCTTAATATCACAAATTAAGTGTTTTGATTAATGACATTAATGTTTATATTTTTAATTAGTGTGTACAACTAGTCAACTAAATGAATATAACATGGCAAAGATGAATGCACATTTATATAGGCTATTGATTCAATAGATTTATAGCATTTTGAATAAAAACTTGTCATGGATTTATTGCATTTTGTGGAAAAAATAATCATTTTTTTATAATAAATCTTTGAAAACCAAGATATGGATTTGAATTTTTTATGTTTTTATAACCTAAAGATGCTATGTGAAAGTTTGTAACAGAAAATAATGGTTTTCATCTTTACACTTTCTTGGTATAAAAAACACGTTTTTACACATATATATATATATATATATATATACACACAAATTAATGCTATTGGTAATAATTTACGTCTGTCTGTCTGTCTGTTTTACAAGTATATTTATTAAATAAAATGTATTAAAAAAAAATCCGCTCAAACTATCAGTCAAACCTCTTAACTCCGCCCCCTGAGAGCAGCTGAACGTCTTGCAACGGTAAATAAATATCCATGAATTCTTGTTCTATGTCGTCTGTTTGTGCTAAAATGTATAAATCCAAATGTAAAGACATATATTTACCCTGTAAACAATACGTCAATATTTATAATATATTTATAATTTATTATCATTTGCATGTTTTGATGTGGCATATGTCATGATTTTAATGATTTAATATAACTGTTGTCTATTTAGAATGATTGTCTTGAAATTGTAAAGTTATTTAACATCTGGAAGTTATGATTGAGCTCCTTTTCTGTTTCCTTTACGTGATGGATCGTCAGCTCCCTCTGCTGGGCCTACATGTAAACACACACCTGTACATCAGTCTCAGGCATTCATATATGGAAATAAATCTGATATGAATCAGATACATTCACGTCTGCAGTGTAAGCGGACAGAGACAGGACTTGGATCAAACTGTGGATCACATCGATGATGATATGTATGTGTTTGTCAAACCAATGCTGTCTGTAACATATTAATAGTGCGTTTCTTCCTCCATCTCAGTTTGAGTCTCATCATGTGACCTCGGCAGCTGTGGCTGAAGCTTGTTTTACAACTGCTAGATCCTCCTCTGACAAAACCATCTACACGAGAACCCTGTTCATAATATTGAATAAAATTGACGATAGTCACGTTTCTTCAAACGTTTATCTGATCCAATTTGATATGAGGCGCTGTCTCGAAAAACGAGGGGTCTGACTGTGCATTCAGACCGCCACCGGCGAGAGCGTCAATAAAAGCTCTGTCTGCCCTGACAACGACGCTAAAGAAAAATTGTAGTGGACGCTCTAATGCATTCTCTGAACTCCTCTCAGGCGGAGGTTTCCGCCTTCCGATTGGTTGCCGGTGAACATTTCCGCCTTCCGATTGGTTGCCGACGAACCGCGTCATATCTCATTATTACCATAAAGTTGAGCTGATTTCAACTCTCCTCTACGCTCAAACCGTCCAAAGCTCGCCGCCCCGCTGCTCGCCGGAGCTCGCCGCCGGCTCTCATTGAAAATGAGAATGACTTCCGGCCACTTTGACGCTCTCGCCGGTGGCGGTCTGAATGCACAGTGAGAAGATTGGGGGACTAGCTGCATGCAGCAGCACACGCAAGTTACTCTCCTTTCTGTAATGATCGATCGGTGACTATCAGTGCCACATGATTCAATCCAATAGAACTAAGTTTTACTGACCTGTGTCAGTAAACGGAGTGGTATGAGCAGATTTTAACATGCTATAATAAATGATCTATGGGGTACTTGAACTATATGCGTACTCGGGGACACCAACAATTTATTTGACATCTTAAAAAAGTTTTATGAAATGTCCCCTTTGAATGGACTTAAAGACTATTGTTTTCTGGTGCTATGGGACTTTTAGACATTGGTTAATGTACTTTGGTGTCACTTTACAACCAGGATTCCTTTCAACGTTTATGGTGGATATCCTATACTGCTGTTACATTCACATGGCGCCAAGTTTAAATATGTACTAGTTTAACAGATGACAGCTGTCATCTAAGCAGACATCGCTGCTGGCGTAATTGTTGTTTCTGCAAACATGGTATTGTCAAATCTTATGAATGATAAATATGCTTAAATGACATACTGTTTACTTATTACAGTTCCTGTTGCCAAAACCAATGGAAGAAAAATAAATATTTAAGTATGACAGCTTTTAATGTTTTATTGTTTTATGTCGTTTGAAAACAATTAAATTGTTTATACTTTACTCAAACACATAGGGGTGGTTTTCCAGACAGGGATTAGCTTAAATCAGGACTTAGTTTAAATACGCTGTAAAAAATAATACGCTGGATTTACTTTAAAATATAGTGCATCGTTTCTGCATCCACTTTTTTAAGTACGTTTTACTTGAACTTTTAAGCAACTGCATAAGTTGCTTAAAATTCCATGTGAAACTTTCTAAAAAATACTGTTTTATTCAGTGTAGGAAAAATATAACTAGTTTTAACAAACATGCCTTACTAAAAACATTACTTGTGTGCATTTTGAAGCAAAACAAAGGGGACTGATGTATTTTAAGATATTTCAATGCAAGTTGTTTTCATTTTGGACAGCTCTTACATTTATTTTAGTCGAGGACTAGTCTAATCCCTTTCTGGGAAACTGCCCCATGTGACAACATGCCTCGCTTTTTAGACATGCTTAAAAGCTTTTCTGTAGCCCTATGATCCTATATAAACCTAACCACAGGAAAAAGGGTACTGAAGTAAAATAATTATATCAATACTATAATTTTAATGCACTATATGCATAATAATGCACTATAATTTTCATAAAGTAACACTGTAAAGATTTTTTCACTTACAGTATTATCAACTTGGTTTTAAAAGTTTACTTTTCAACTTTTATTTTTTATCCGCACCTAAATGTTTTAGATAGTCTTCGACTGAAAAAGCCACAGCGGATTGAGAAAAAAAAAACAAGCACAAATTTTATAATCAACAACACATCTTAAAAAGATTTATTTTTAAAAACAGCTTAAAATACACCGTAATGCAGAGCTGGGCAGTAGCTTCACTACAAGTAGCGTAGCTAGTAGTTAAACTACATTTTTCAGTAGCTTGGCGGTAGCTTAGCTGCTTTCTAAATCAAATAGCTTTTCAGTAGCTAAGCTCTTTTTTTGACCAAGTAGTGAGGTAGCTTCCACACAAGCTACAATTTTCCAAACATTTCTGAAGTCGTCCTGAATTTGACAATAAGCGCGTCATTTTGAATCGACACAGGACGTCATTTGTCCCGTATGTTCGAGTTGTGCAGCCTTCCTTCATTCATACAAAACATTACCACTCGCATTCTGTGAAGACTCGTGCTCTACCTCTGACTGGGTTATGTCATCAAGCCAAGCTAATATAAAAACATGTAATAAATATTACAATTGAAACTATTAATATAGTGTGCTTTGGCGGGCACCTCACAGACTCTGTGCAGGCTACCTACTGCCCGCGGGCACCCCGTTGGAGACCCCTGTGTTAAGATATGTCAGGGCAAGGTGTTTTAAAATTAAGGCAGCTCAAACATGCATTTTATTTTGGGAGTAGGATAAGACCTGTCCAGCAAACCGCCCCATAATGTGAAGTACCTAGGCCTACATTATGCTTGTATAGCCTATAATTACAAAAATGCTAAATGGAAACTGAATAAATAATTACATAATAAAACTGGTTAAAAATAAAAAAGTAGCTATTGATGTAGCTTAGCTTGCTACATTTCCCAGGGGGGTAGCTTCAGTGTAGTGAAGCTTCATTTAATGCAGTGTTTCTCAAACTTTTTCAGCCCAAGGACCACTTTATCTTCCAATATTTTTCTGAGGACCACCTAACAGAATCCCAGTCTAAAACGCCCCCAAAAAACAACAAAATAGGAAGCATAAGCTAAGTTTAAGTTTAATATGCAACTGTTTCAAGTCAATAACTAATTTTTTAAAAACAAATGCAATATGTTCACAAATTATTATATGAATTTTATTTCATTTGAAAAAGTAAATGTGAAATGAGTTACAGCTTAATATGAACAACAAACTGCACATATGAAAAAAAACTGCAATTAAACATACTGTAACAGCCTAGGTCCCACTTAATGTCATTCCAAAGAGCCATTAGTTTAAAACTGAGGTGGTGGGTATATGAAGTCTATGGTTGTAACTATGGTAACACTAAAATGCTGAAAAAAAAATTTTCCCCTTATGTCCAAAATCACTGAAATTACAGGGATTTTACACATGAAACAAAAACTAGTACATTACAAAACTAATAGATCTGTGGATTTTAGCTGATTTCAGTTGACACTTGATCTTTTCGTTTGACTCCTCTTTGGTTTAGCCATCGATCCATTTATACGTTATTAAAACAGAATGGCAAGAACTGATATCACAGTTTTGCAAGTGCATTAAATATCTACTTAAATAAGTGACGATTGTATAAACAATTGCCTAGTTTAGGTCATCTTTTGGCGGACCACTGGGGGGGACCACACTTTGAGAATTACTGATTTAATGTGAAGTAACTGGTAGCTTAGCTCACTACATTTTCCAAGTACCTTGCCCAGCACTGCCGTAATGTCATGTTCAGTATCGTCTTTCATTGTCTGATCATTTGTGATTTTGTATGTGTTACCGAAAATGATTTACTCCTTCATATAAAAGTGAAAAAGTTAAATCACTAAACCTGTTAAAAGCAACCAGAAGTATTAAAAAATTATAAAAAAAAAAACATTTTGTGATTTTAAGTTATATTTACATATGTTTATGTTGTTTTAACTTATACGTTTTTATAATTTTAACACAAGTTATATTAATTATTTACTAGCCAAAATAAAACAATTGAAGTTGAAATGACTTTCATTTTTTGCAGTAATAAAGCCAATTTAATTATAATAAACAATTTGTGCAATTTTTTACAGTGAACCAAGCAGAACAGATCAAAACAATTCACATTTCAATTCAAACAGTTGTGTACTGAATATAAGCAATTGCACTTTAAAGCTTTAAAAGTCCTCCTTAAAACAGAAAACCCCACATGTAGATCTCCCTGCGACACAGCAAGGACATTATGGACAGACAATCTACATTCATATACCACAATAAAAAATGGTAATCTTATAAAAATCATTTTAAAATAACCTCTTTGGTTGATTCTGTGTTTTTCACATAAATAATTTATTGAGATAAGGCACGTAATCGCATTACAGTTATGTAGACCAGATAGACCCCATTCTGCCCCACCTACATCTGCAATGACCGTTTGTGGACAAGTAGATGTTTGAGTGGGTTAGTTATTCCAAAATCTTACCTTGTTTTTAGCTCCTCGCCCTATGACGCACTACTCAGCCTATTGGTCTGAACCATTATTCAGAAAGTCGGCAACAAAAGGGCTTTTCACACTGCGCTTAACCCTGGGTTATCTTCATTCTAAACCCCGCTTTTAACCCTGGGTTAAGGAACGTTTCACACCTGTAATTTGAAAGCGGTGTTAGCACCGCTTTTTACCCAGGGTTATGAAACCCTGCTCCGGAGCAAGCGCATGCAGTGTGAAACGAAGCAGGGTTAGAATGTTATGACCCTAATTAAACACAGCTGAAGTAGCTAATCAAGGTGTTCAGGGTTGCTTGATAATTACAGACAGGTGTGTTGAAGCTGGGTTGGAGACTCCTGACCCAGGGTTTAGGAATGCACAGTGTGAAACGTCAAATTATGAACACCCAGGGTTATCTCTTAACCCCTGGTAAAGTTTGAACAGTGTGAAACATGAAAAAAATAACCCAGGATTCCGTTAACCCCGGTTTTAGAATAACCCAGGGTTAACAATTTCAGGTGTGAAAAGCCTAAAAGTGGGCCTTTGTCGCTTCTGTTTGAGGTGCCCATGAAACAACTAAACAATGTCTGATCTTCACCTTTTAAAGCAAATAAATCCCAAATAAAGGTTTAAAAAGAAGAACAGGTTTGTCCTGTGGCAACATGCCACCCTTTTTAGTTTAAATAAGCACCCTGTGAAGAGCGTTCTCAGTTACGCATGAAGAGATTTATCAGTCCGGCCTCATGCAACTGCTTCCACAACTTCATCTCCATACGCATGTCATGACTGGCATAAAAACGCACAGGCTTTATCTTTTTGTCATAGTAGTGGTCCGAGAATGAAGTCCAGTTTGGAGTCATGAACCCGTAAGCATCAACCTGGCAATAACACAAAATAATTACAAACTTAAAAGATAACACACTGTTGAAAACCGAGTGTGTTAATTGAGAGTCGCATGACTCCGACACAGCCAGTCTGGTGAGTCTTTACTTGATTAAATATTCAACAGGGGTTTTAGAAAAACAATAGGTTGAGGGGGTGTGTTGTCGTGTATGTGTGTCCTGTGTCACATTCTTAAGAAGCTTTTCAACGACAAAAGCTAACCTGATCACACGTATGAAGAGCAGCCAGGAGCATCACCGCTCCTGTGGATGGTCTGTAAATTATTTTGGCACCTGTTCTCAAAAGGCTTGAATACAAGAACCTGAAGAAAAAAAACTGCTGTATTAAATACAAAAAAGTGAATAGACAGAATGTAGATTTTAAAATACGACCCCATCTTAATGAACAGCTTAATATACATTAATCTCTTAGTGTACATTATCCAAACCATGTTTAAAACTAAATACAAACTGATACAACATGCTCACCTGTTTCTAAGATAACGGACAAAATCCGGGTGGTACATTTTGAAGTTTTTCACCGTCACATTTTCACCAAAGTATTTAGGTGGTCTGAAAAAGATTAGATTAACATTCAAAACAAACATTATAATCTGCAACACAGCCAACACATTAAAGAACAGGGTTCTCACACCTTAGTTAACTTCAAATTCAAGGACCTTTCAAGGACTTTCCAGGTCCAGTACCCTCAAATTCAAGGACTAAATGTGGGGACACATTTCAAGTGAGAGCAAGGTTACATCGTGTTGCCTTTTAAGATACATTGTTACAATTCCCGTTAGAGGGAACTTGCGCTGCGTCACTGCAGTGACACTTTGGGGACGGCTCCAGGGGTAAGTGCGTCTGAATGTGTATATCAAATTCAACCAATGGTGAGGCTTAACAACAAAGACAGGGTGACGCGGGAGCCAGGAAGAATATCCCTATTGTCAAAGATGGCGTTGCAGGGTCGCAGGAAGTATGGCAAGGGAGACGCAGCGCCTCGTTTCCTTCTCAGTGAACAACAGTTACATCCCTGACCAGAAATGTTTTCATGTGTCAAACACAACTATGCAAAAAAGCATTTTGGTATGAATCAACATTGGCATACAGAAGATATAAGCATTTAAAGCAAACAGTTTAGCATGTGTGCTTAAAAAGTCTAGAATTTTTATGATATTATCCTACCCTACACAGGGAATAATATGGATTTTTTTTCCAGAAAACTTCTTGCATAAAATAGATTCACTTTTAATGACCTGTAGCTATGTATGTATATTTTCAAAAACTTCCCAGGGCCTTGAATTTTTCCCCCAGGTTCACAAACTTTCAAGAATTTCAAGGACCCTTGGGAACCCTGAAAGAAGTACCTCGCCGCCAGCCAGAGGCGTCACTAGGCCCCCTAAAATTGCTGAAGCCCCCCTAAAATTCTGCCCAGCCCCCCTAAAAAATATTTGATTCATTAATTTGTGATCGCTTCAGTCCCCTATAAAAACTCTATAGAAAAGGCGGCATGCTGCGTCAAGTTTCGGCTCCTCCCCTGATCTGAGCCAGCATGGATTTAGCGCGTTTTTCAATCCACAGGGGGGCCGAGCAGGGCGAACATCAGTAGTACAAGGTGTGTGCAGGGCGGACTGGCCATTTTGGCCAGGCGGCTGTTCTGACCCGCCGTGCAGTCAGCTCCGGTTGATATGTGAAATAATATGATATGAATGAATGACGGACCTCCTAAAATCTACGAGTGAATCAATCGTGGTGCGAAAATGTCACCACATGACCTAACGGCGGCAACCCACTGCCTTTTTGCCTTTATCTAACAAATATGCAGCGCAAAGGAGAAGCAGAGAGAGACAAACGCAGCGAGATGCTGCAAAATCAATCACAGAAATATTCGCCAAGAAGGGAGCAGGTCAGTCAAGTTAATAATAATAATAATAATAATAATAAGTTTTATTTATATAGCGCCTTTCCAGAGCTCAAGGACGCTTTACATCAAAAAAGAAAATTTTAACAAAATGACAATGATAAGGGACACATAAGTACAGAAGAGACAAAGACAAGTCCAACAATACAAAACAGAAATTAAGATGCATAACATAACATTCAGGGAGATATTGGGATAAATACAGCGTAATCAAATCAGCAAGAGTAGCATTCAGAAAACAGGTGAGTTTTGAGTAGTGATTTAAATTCAGTTATATTATTTACACTGCAGAGAGAGCGGGGAAGAGAATTCCAAAGTTTGGGTGCAATAGTAGAGAAAGACCTGCCCCCCATTGAATAAAGGCGATACCGAGGGATAACAAGAAGACTAGAGTCAGAGGAACGTAGTGAGCGAGTTGGGGTGTAGGGAACAAGCATATTGCAGAGCTAAGGGGGAGCCAAACCATGCAGAGATTTAAAGGTAAGCAGTAGGATTTTGAATTTAATACGATGGACTACCGGAAGCCAGTGGAGATCTTTCAAAATTGGAGTGATGTGAGCAGAACGCTTAGTGTGAGTGAGAAGTCTAGCAGCTGAGTTTTGGATATATTGTAACCTGGTGATGGAGCTGACAGGTAGACCAATGAAAAGGGCATTACAGTAATCGAGACGTGATGATACAAATGCATGGATGACAGTTTCAGCGTCTTTAGTACTGATGAATGGGCGGAGTTGGGCAATGCGACGGAGGTGAAAAAATGCAGATTTTGCCAGTGAATTAATATGGGACTGAAAAGAAAGCGTTGAGTCAATGATTACACCTAGGTTTTTAACAGTATTGGATATTTTAATGTGAGAACCAGCAATTTCACAGGTGAAATTTGAAGAAATATTGGTGGTTAGTGACGGGGTTCCAATAAAAATGATCTCAGTTTTATCCATGTTAAGTTTAAGAAAATTTGATTTAAGCCAATCTTTTATGTCCTTTACACAAGCTGAAATTTTGTCAATTTGGGGAGGTAGGGTGGGTGTGAAGATAGAGTATAACTGAATATCATCAGCGTAAAAGTGATAGTTGAGACCATGGCGTAGTAAAATCTGACCGAGTGGTATGATATAGATTATGAAAAATAGTGGCCCAAGAACGGATCCCTGGGGAACACCTTGCTTCAGGGGGACAGTTGGTGACTTAGAGTCCTTAACTGAGATGAAAAACTGTCTGTCTGTGAGATAGGAGGAAAACCAGGAAAGAGCAGAACCAGAAATACCCAAATTAGAGAGACGGGTTATGAGTAATTCAGAGCTGAGATCAAGTAGCAAAAGTATGGAAAGAGAGCCAGAATCAGCTGACAGCAGTAGATCATTCACTACCTTTACCAGCACATTTTCAGTACTATGGAGGGGGCGAAAACCAGATTGAAAGGGATCAAGGAGATTATTTTTAACCAGAAAAGACTGGAGTTGGGAGGCTACAGTGCTTTCCAGCAATTTGGCTATGAACGGTAGATTTGAAATAGGGCGGTAGTTAGATAAAACTGAGGGGTCGAGGCTGGGTTTCTTAAGAACAAGGGTAACTGCAGCAGTTTTTAGTGGCAGAGGAAATGCAGCAGATGTAAGTGAAGTATTGATGAAGTGAGAGATAGGTGCAGAGATGAAAGAATGACAAAGTTTCAGGAGAGAAGTAGGAGCAGGATCAAGATGACATGTAGAAGAGTTAGATTTCATAATTAACTTAGAGACTGAAGATGGGGTTGTCAGAGAAAAGCTGGACATATTTTGATTAGATAGATTTGGTGGAGCATAGTATCAGCAGAGAAGCATTGGTGGACAGCATCGGTCTTTTCGAGCAAATAATTCAAGAAAGAGCGGCAGAGCTCCTACGCCACTATACCAGAAACCTAGATAGCAAGCCATTAAACGAGCAGCGCAACCGACAGAGAGAGCGGTAACTCATCCGTCCGAAGAGCCAAACGTGGTTGAGACGTTATACAGGTAGAGAGCTCGCAGCAGCCCAGCGGCAAGTTCGCAGACAACAATTCAAAAATAATAATAGTCCGGTTCAAAAAATCAGTGGTATGGAGCTGAGTAATCCAGACAAAGTCTTGATAAACAGATGTATATATCCAAACAGGAAGGAGACAGACTAACAAACAAACAATCCAGGTGCGAAGCGGCAGCACAGACGCGCACAGCGTTCTCGACCCGGAAACGGAAACCAGAGGTTTTTTTCTATTAAAAAGTTACCATTAAAAGCACACATCTATATTGCGGATTAACGTTACAGGTTTTAAAGTCAGGTGCTGGCGTGATGCATTGCTTTATGTACAGTTGTTGTTCTGAACGCAGTTTCATGCAGCAGTTTCATGCAGCGAAAAAACGGGTGATTGTGATGTTTATCCTTTTATAAAACTTGTTTTTTGTGGAAAAACTGGATCAAAAGTGCAAATCAAGCTTTTTATGGTCATTTCACCTTATATTTGCAGTTCTTTAAAATAACATTTTTTAAATCTAATAATATAAGTAAAGTATTATTAAATATGTTTGTTTCATTTAAAATATTAATATTTCAACATTTGAACTCCTTTCTTTTAAAAAGTGTATATGCCACCTGTGTATTTGTCTGTGGTATGGTAGTATACATTGTGTATTCCTAGTAAGTTTTTGAGGGTTCACCTACTACAGTATAGACATAGAGGCAGACAGGGCTTAAGTCTAGTTCAAGACTAAAATGCCTGTTTGAGTTTTTGAGTTCTTAACTAAAAGTAGCTTGCCTTGCACTAACATAAATACATCAGTCACATTGTTTTGTCTCAAGATGCACACCTGTACTATTTTTGTAAGGTATGCTTGTAAAAACTACATAAGCATTCTAATATAACTAAGGCCTAGTCCTGGATTAATCTAAACCCTGTCCTGAAAACCACATCAAACTGCATCTTGATAACTCAGTATTAGATCACTTGTTGGTCAGTCCCCTTTTCTATATTTTAGATCTGTATAAATTTGTTCCCAGATTAAAACAGTGGCTATCAACTAATAATATTAATCTATAAGATACATGACAATAAAACAGTAAAAACAGTAAAATTATGTGTTTGTACTGGAAACGTGTGTCGTGTATTTGCACAGTGAATAATCAATCAGGAAGTATTAATTGTAAAAAAAAATCTGCATTCCCAACTGAAAATTTTCTAGTCCCATATATGAAACACAGGGAATACAATGGAATAGTGGATTGCAATAAGGTTAGTAGTATACAACCCTACCCTAATAGTCAAATAATATTTTTTTAATCATACCCTTACTGGGGGCTGAGCCCCCCTAAAATGAAAATCCTAGAATCGCCCCCTGCCGCCAGCCATTTTTTAAAAAAGATACCTGGCAGCATTTTTTGTAATTTTTATACAAAAATTTTAACACAAAATGCCTTCCAGGAACATTTTCTTCTAAATATATATATATACCCAGGTGAAAAAAAATTCTATTAAAAATATACTTTAAAAAAGTGTACTAAGTATATTTTCTAGATTTTGTACTATTTTCGTCAAATCCAAGTATAGTTAAGTGTACTCAATTATGTATTAACTTCAACTTAACACCTATTTGATTACACTTCAAGTGTAAATAGTATGCTAAAATGGAACAACTTTTTTTAAACTTCAAGTGCACTAAAATACACTCCTGAAAATCAAGATTTATGAGTAATTAAGCACACTTACAGTACAATTGCATTGTATTGCAATTTTAATGGAAATACACTTAAAAAGCCATTGCAGCACAAATTATAGTTGTGTTTAAGTACATTTTGTGCATACTGCTATCATACTTATAATTAGTATAAACTATGTTAATTTAGTATGCCTCTGTAATATTTCAAGTGCTCTACAAATGCACTTCCTAACTATTTTTAGTGCTTTTAAAGTGTCCCACTATGACAATAATAATGTTTTTAAAGTGAATTTCAATTATAACCTAAACATCATAGACACGTACTTTCAGTGCAATATTATTATAGTGTATTTTTTATATTTTAAGTATATTTAATTTGTACTTTTATCCCCATTTTGTTATACTTAAGCATGAATATTGCTGTTACACTACAAGTGTATAATATAACAATTCAGTTCAAATGCACACAAACAGATTACAAACTGCATTTCAAAAAAGGATCTTTATTAATGACACAAAAGTAACACACAAAACAGATATTGGCAAAATGGGGAACCTTAAACAGTCGACTTTCTTTGAAATGCCGGGAAGAGAACAATTGCGAACAACTTGTACTATATGGACATCTAGCTCTGATTTGAACTACTGGAGGCCTTGTAACTGGCATTGTTGCACTTCCTCCGTAGAAGGTCCCGGATCTCTGCCACCTCGATGTTGGGGAATCACTCCCTCACTGCATCTGTAAAACAGGAAAGAGACATTTCAATTTCAATTTTATTTATATAGCGCTTTTCACAATTTGTAGTTGTTTCAAAGCAGCTTTACATTAAAAGAAGCAGGGGAAACAGAAAAATCGACAGACAATATAAGTAGCAAAATACAGCGGCTATGAATAAACTTTACAAGTGAGCAAATTAATAATGTCTCGTATACAAGAGGGTGCTAAGTTAAGCCAATGTTGCTTGACTCCCCGGGGTTAAAAAAACCCTAGGAGAAAAACCTCAGGGAGGAACAAAAAGTCCTAGGAGGAAAAGATATACACATATATATATATGGGATGTAAACGGATAAGGAGATTTAACGGGTTCCGTCTAGGGCTGCACGATAAATCGCATGTGTTTGTCAGGCGCATCTCCTCAGTAATGCCGGTTCCTTGATTAGTATTAAATCGCCATCAGCTGTTTTCAGATGGAGCAGCTTTAACTACAGAGCCGTAGTTCCTTGACAAGCTGGGCCATATCGCATACATATCGCAGCCGATACGTCCGCGATAATTAATGCGAAATTGCCCCGATTGTCAGTGAACTACGGCTCTGTGTAGTTAAAGCTGCTACATCTGAAAACAGCTGATGGCGATTTAATACTAATCAAGGAACCGGCATTACTGAGGAGATGCGCCTGACAAACACATGCGACTTATCGTGCAGCCCTAGTTCCGTCGGTGGTCAGGCATCGGCTGGGCATCACGTTGAAGGGCAGCCAGTAGATCAGTGGTGTGTTGACCTCCACGGCAGCCAGAACTGGTCTGTTTGTCTCAATGTCCTCGGGTTTGAGGACGAGACAGGGAGAGAGAAACAAAATCCTATTAGCGTAGGGGCCATTCACATGTAATGCAGTGTCACACAGTGTTGTGTTTTAATATCTGCTCGGTTCCAGACAGGCTAGCTATTGCGGCATTAGTAAATTACCCAGACGAGTTATGTGAATGCTTTGTTCCGTACAAGCTAACTTTTGCGAGATAAGTATAATTTACTAGACAAATTATGTGAATGCTTTGTTAAAGAAAAAAAGTCTTAAAGAATAATTCCGGTATTAAACACTTTGAGTCTCATTTCTGGTTTGTTTTGGATGAACTACAGTGATGGTCACTGAAATTTTGACAATGGGTCGTGTCTTGACTTTTTAACTTGTTTAGAAGCGTCTCTTGACTGCTTCAGAATGGAAGTCAAGTGCCATGCACAAACATGTCATTAAAACAACACTTAACGTTCATTTTCAAAACTGTGCTACTCACAGAGTGGTTTGTGGTGTTCGTTGATGATTAAAAACAAATATATCAGAGCAATGTATGATTTCAATCCGTGTTATTTGCTATAGTGGATCTATTTTTTCAGACACCTCACAACCACGTATATACTTCCGCTCTATATTTGAGTCTGAAGCGTTAGCACACTCTTGACCACTTGATGGCGACAACCACTTTGCCTAACAAGGATGCTGAACGGAACTTGGTGTCTAGCGTATAGACAGTCACAATCGAGCTCAAATTCAAACCTAAGGCTGGTCACTGAGCCATCAAATATGGGAAAAATTTGTGCCCTACTCCGAGGGCACAGTTGCTCTGCTCATGCTAGCCTTTTGAGAGAAACCGAGCGAAAAAACTACAACCAGATGTAAACAGACCCTTTTCCATTTCCGGCGGCAGAGTGATATATCAGCGAGCAATGAGTCTTCCAAGAGAAGTCAATGGAATTTTACAAAATGCCAAATAAAACACCACAGAAACTGTATTTCGCTACACTACTTGTTTTTAATCATCAACGAACACCAAGAACCACTCGGTGAGTAGCACCCCTTACGAAAATTAACCATGGTTTTACTACAGTTAAGACCAAAAAAACCATGGTTACTGTAGTAAAACCATAGCTACCACAAAATAACAATGGTTTTGACAACCATGGTTTTCAAAAACCATAGTTAAACCATGGTTAGTGTAGTAAAACCATGGTTTTGCTCATAGTAATCAATTGACCAAAAAAAACATGGTTACTACACTTTTACCACAATAAAACCATGGTTAATATTCGTAAGGGACAGTTTTGAAAATGAAGGTTAAGTGTTGTTTTAATGACATGTTTGTGCATGACCCTTGACTTCCACTCTGAAGCAGTGAAGAGACGCTTCTAAACGAGTCAAAAAAAGACACGACCCATTGTCAAAATTACAGTGTCCATCACTGTAATTCATCCAAAACAAACCAGAAATAAGACTCAAAGTGTTAAATACCAGAATTATCCTTTAATGGAGCATTTCACCTGTAGAAACATTAATCTTTATTGAAAGTGTCTCATATTTGTAGTGGAAATGTAACATACATTTCGAATTTGGTGCCTATTTGACTAAAAAAGGGGTGTTTGTAGTCTCACCACCTCAACAAAAATATTGGACTTCCTTCTTTCAATGATGCAAAATTATAATTTTTTACATCATTGAAAGAAGGAAGTGCAACACTGAAATCTGTATTTCTCCTGTCTCAGGAAATGATGCATGACCATTCAAAAACATGACTGGGGTTCTAAAGATACAAAGCTTAATACAAATGGGTGAAGTGTCCCTTTAGATTTAAAGTGATTGACTGTGTCTGATTCACAGATACCAGTTGGCAAATCATTTCAGAGCTTAGACACTTTTGATATTCTAGGGAAAATTAAGAGACCAGAATTTTGCGACCGCAGTGTACGTGTTGGATTGTATTCTGATATTAATTCTCTAAGATACGAAGGTGCTGGGCCTTTTAAGGTTTTATTGGTGATTAATAGTATTTTTAATTGTATGCGATATTTGACTGGTAGCCAGCATGACATGGGCATGAATTAAAACAATATTAAATTAAAAGATTAAACTTAACTTACATCATTTTTACACAGAAACCTCTTCAGCGTCAGCAAGGTCGACCACATGGTACATGACCTCTGTAAACACAAACATGGATAGACATCATATTAAAAAAGAAGACAATCATACAACTTTAAAATATATTTTGACTCCAAGCTTCTTTACAACAACATCTAACGTTAGTTTATCTTAAACTTAAAGTGAAGCTGGCTTGGTTACTAAACAGAATAAAGCTATTAAAACAGGCTTGCAAAATAAGCAGCATCTATCAGAACTTACCTACAGCAATGAGCTTTTAAACAACAGAAATCGTCTAAGGTTATCGTTTAAAATAGCAGAAAGAGCCATTTGCTACAGTTAGCTGAACATCTCCAACACAAGTAATCTTGCCGTTTTATTTTTAAAGTTTTAAACATCGAATTGATTCGTTTATCAGGCATTTTGCATGTTACTTTGCTCACTGAAAAACCGCATGTTCAAGTTCCTAACGTTACTGTGTACAGTGTATAACTTACTCTTAATGTTTCCTGTGTGTGCTTTAAATTAAAACACTTCTCGCATAAAGACAAAAATAATCACAGTGAAGAACAAAATAGGAACAAATATGGAACAGATCTGCGCGATGTAAAGGAATGAAAGTCAAACTTACCTCAGCCGTACTGTTTAGCATGAAAACGAGTCAGTAGCGGTTTGAAAAATGCCGTTGATCCTGATTGGTGGGAATGAATGGGTGGGTGCAGGTGCATTCTGGGAATTTGAGTCTTTTGCCCTGGCGTTGGTACTGCTTTAGCATGCTGCTGTAGATGTATTTTGACTACAATTTCCAAGTTGCATTGGATGTTTTTTTTTTTTTCATTATTTTGGATCCTCTGCTGGCACTTTATGTACTTTTTATAATCTGCGTTTTCACACTGATTTGTTCTTTATACTTTATCAATAATAAAAATATTAAATATTTTTATAAAATGTATAACGTTTACAAAACATGTTTAGTTGACAAACATGTTGACAGTTATTTTGAGTGATGCTCAGATTTTCTTAAATAAAAAAAACCTTTATCAATTAAATTACATTAGCATAATAATACATGTATTTAGTAAACACACTTGTAGATATATAATGTTTTTATGTTATGTGCTGCCTTGAACCCCCCACCCAGCTTTGAAAACAGAGACAGCAACTCTGTCATTAACCCTTCACACCTCACAACCAGCACTCCTTACAACCAGCTGTGAGGATTCCTAGAAACTTCCACCAGTATACATCCATATACACAAGGTTTCTGGATGTTTCACGAGTTTACTTCTGAGTATTACGTTTCCAAGCACTCTGCCTCATTTATCTGGCAAACCTAAAGTTTAGCAGGGATTTCCCATCCGTATTTGTCTGGATACAGCTCTTTTCATGCAGTGTATAGCCTACATTTTATTATTCTAACGTATTTTATGAAAGTACTCTGATATGCAACTAAAAATACACTTATTTTATAGTGTACTGTATAAAGTGTACAGAAGTCACACTTCTAATGAAGTGAGATCCTAGTATGCTAAAAAAGTAAATTAACAATTAATTTCCAAAAAATATACTTCCCATAAGTATATTGAATTGTCACTCTAAGTATGTCAAATTTAATACACTTAAAAAAAATAAACTTCTATACAATTTAAAATACATTGACAACAAAGTACACTTTCAAAAAGTACATTTAAAAAATATTTTAATTACTGGTAAATTAGTATACTTATTTTTTGGACTCTTAAGTTGAACTTAATTACATCTTTTTTTAAGTATACTTTCAAAAAGTACATTTAAAAGATAATTGAATTACTGGTAAATTCATTATACTTATTTTTTGGACTCTTAAGTTGAACTTAATTACATATTTTTTGAAGTATACTTTCAAAAAGTACATTTAAAAGATAATTGAATTACTGGTAAATTAGTATACTTATTTTTTGGACTCTTAAGTTGAACTTAATTACATATTTTTTGAAGTATACTTTCAAAAAGTACATTTAAAAGATAATTGAATTACTGGTAAATTAGTATACTTATTTTTTGGACTGTTAAGTTGAACTTAATTATATCTTTTTGGAAGTATACTTTTAAAAAGTACATATTAAATACTCTTTAAATTAAGTACAACAAGTAGAAGCATACTTGTTTTATACTTCATGTACTTCAATCATATTTCTAATACACTAAAGTATACTACTTTTTTACCTGGGTATATATATATATATACAAAAAACAAACAAAACGGTAAAAAACCCTTTCATCCTATCTATATTTTTTAACTGATTATAAACTCTTAAATATGCATTTTTGTAAAGGAATTTTGTTAGAGATCAGATCTAGAACGATTATCAAAAGATACAGAGAGTTTCAAATTAGTAAAGTAACATTTTGGCATCAGTTGTTTCATAACTTGGGTAGTGGATAATCACGGTATTGCAGATTAACATAAAAATTAATCAGGAACACTTTTTTAATGCAAATGTTTTAGTTTAATTGACGAGATAACTCGTCAATGGCGTGAAAAGAGTTAAAGAAGGACAAAACAGATAAAGCAATGAGATATTGGATATTATAAGGACATTTAGAGTATTTATATAAAGAAAAAAATCCTTAATATTTACACTTTGCCGCGTTCAGGGCCTTTTTCAATGACCGTATGTGTCGCGGCCGCTCTCATAAGAATGTAGTCTCGGTCGTGATCTGGCAAAAAAATGTATCTGGTCTCCTGTACAGAGGGAAATAAAGAGTTGGTGAGAGCGAATTGAATAATGAATATATAAATATATTTCTGTGGGAGAACTCCAGAATTAATAACAAACTGAAAGGTGGTCGACACCACTGTGTACCTCGGTAACTGGTGGTCCCCTGTAGCCTAAGCGAGCATAACTACGCATGGAGTTTCGCATGGTGTTTGTTGAGAATGTATAAAAAGATGTTTGAGTTCCCACATCCTCCTCAAACCCCTTTAAAATCGCACCATTCACCCTAAAGATTGAAGAGAGAACCATAAGCGCTTTACATTAATGGACAAAATTTTGACAAACTAAGGGATCTGTATAATTTTTAAATAGTTAAAGAAGAAAACAAATGATGATTATAGTCTATATAATAATTACTTCAATTGGTAAATGCCAAAATATTTTACGTTTTTCAACATAATGTCCTCACTTTAAGTGAAAATTTTAAGTTCAGATCTATAGATATTTTAGGTTTTACCAATTAATTTTTTTTACTTATTTTACCTCAAATTTTCACAAAGGGAAGGTTCACTTTTTACAGTGTATGACTTATGAGCTATATTATCATTTTTAAATGATTTAATAAAAAAATTGACCTTTTCCTGAAAGGAGGTGTGTGCAAAGTATTGTACTACAAAATTGTTTGTTATGTCTCACCTTTCTTGAAAAACGAAAAGGTTATAGTCTCCCTACCTGAACACATAATCATGCTCATCAATCTCTTTGCCTTTTTTTGATCCATTCAGTATTCCTCCGTTTCCCACCACGGCACAGCGGATGCACGGCGATCTGCTTTTCCTTTGCTCCCAGTCGTCAAACATTAACCGATTTGCAGATGTGTTTAAAATCCCCAGTGAGCTATTCAACACTGTGAAGACACAAAAATAAAAATATAATAACATTTTAAATTTACAGTGCTAATGTAACAAAAAAATAATAATACTTTCATTTGTTATTATTATTATTATTATTATTAGTAGTAGTAGTAGTAGTAGTAGTAGTAGTGGTAGTGATTTTCCAAAAAAAAGTTTTTCATTCTTTTAAAATGGTTTCTATCTGAAGTATGAGGTCTACAAAAAACTTGTGTATTAAAGTATTATGTAAATTAGCAATATAAAAACAATAAAAAACCTCTTGGTTAAGAAATCTGACTTTAATTGTTAAATTACGACAACACAAACCATCGACAGAAACACTTCCCCAGCCATGAGTTCCATTATAATGTCTCAATCGCTGGTACTCTTCTGGAGTAAAATGCTTTGCCCACTGCAGGACTGGAATTGTTTGTAGAAACGTCTCAGAGAAGTTGGTATGAGGTACACGCTTTCTGATATTGTTTGGACAGTCCTGAAAAAAATAACCCATTAAAATGTTTCCAATTTAGTGAGTTTTGAGCGGCACATTGTAGTGAACAGCGTACAACAAACATTCCAGACCCCTCCTCAATTGATACATTTGGAGTGGACATAAGCAGTCCAGTCAATCAGATTAGGCTGCTCGGACAACTATTTTATGGCTGACCTCCGTGCCAAAGCAGAAAAGAAGAGGGCTTTTGATTGGCTCACACTATTTCTGCTTATCATCCTTTCAAACCCCCCTCACCGTCTCATGAAGGCAGGATGGTCGTAAACATTCCTTAAGGAAAAGTCACTTGCAAATTTTTGACTAGTAATGAGTTGCTGTCACTCATACACTGTAAAATGTGAAAAATTGGATAAACTTTAAAGGTGACATAGAATGATTGAACGGAGTATTTATCCTTGTTCTGTGATGTGACATGTAGACAAAAAATGTTTTTGTTTGGTAACGCCTTAGAAGCTTCCTAAAAACCTCTCTCAGATAGCTCTATTAGGGTGGGGGATTTTAAACAAGTGGTTTTGCACCTATTTAGCTCCCCCTACTGGCTTAACTTGCAATCTCATTACTGATTGGCTGACTTTGCTGCCACTCAAAAAATGTAGCCAATTATTTTAAAGTGGAGGGGCAGTTAGATGCCTGTGACGTCATAAGCATCAGTTTTTCAGATTGGGCCGTTTTCTGGCTGACATTTCTAAAAGAGGAATTTCTGAGAGACTGAGATGTTTAGCATGTCTAGAACTTTTTGTATGTTCGTGAATGCGGGTAGACTACCATTATTCAACAAAGACAAGGTAAAAATGTTTTTTTATTCTCTGTCCCCTTTAAAAATTACTTCTAGTCGTAACACCTGAAAATGTAAGTTTATTCAACTTAAAATTTCACTTTATGTTTTAAAATGTAAAATTTTTAGGTGTTACAAATTAAAGTAACTTTTTAAGTTGAAGCAATTTTTTACAGTGTAAAAGCTGAATTAAGGTAAACTATTTCAACTTCAGCAAGTTAAAGCAACTCATCACAAGTATAAGATAAAAAAAATGTAAAAGTTAAAATGACTTAAACGCCAATTTAAATATACTTTTAATTCAAATTTGAGGCAGCAAATATTCTTGTTGCACATAAATGTTTTATGTATTCAGCTTGAATTTACAATTCAACTGTCTTGGCTAGTATTATTTTATTTCAACATTATTTTTTATCATTTATAGCAACTCCTTACTTTCAAGTTGCTTAAACTTACAAATATAAGTGCAACAAGGATTTTTTACATGTATTTTGAAATCTAAATGAAAATGTTTTAAATGCAAGCTTGTGCATTTCACTATAAACCTTTTTATAACACAACAGTAGAAACTACTGACACTTACTGTTTGTGAAGGAACATCATCCACAGCATACTGGTCACCAAAAAAGTCTGCTAGAGTGGCTTTTACTGTAATGACTGTAATCCCATTTTCTGACACTGTCCTGGAAGTGTTTGTGTTTAGATTTCTAATGCGAGGTTGTGTGTATTTTGAGTTTGATGGATCTGGAAAATCTGATTGTTTAACTGAATTCCACTCTGGATATGTAATGTCCGTTTTATTGTCAGAAGATAGTTTGTTGAGCAAATTCTGCTTGAGTTTTTCAAAAATCTTCAGTTCATTTTCAGAAGACAGTTGATCTTTATTTTTGGATGACAGTTGATAGTTGAAACTGTTGTGGATGTTGTTTTCATTGTAATACAACCTGTTAGCAGGAAGACAGAACAGTAAGCAAACTGTATGATTCATTAAACATTAAAAATCATGTCATTTGCTTTTTAAAAATATACTTTATTCCACCTCAATATGCAGAACATGTAAACAAACCTTTTGCGTTGAGTTTTGATTTCCACAAGTGGAAAAATGTGGTTTTGTGGCTCTATCAAAACATTCCTCTATTTGTTTAAGCATGCTAACCTAACATTTTTCTATTAAAATTACACTCTTCCCCTTTAAAGAAATGAACTCAAAAAGGTTTTTATTGATTTTATTGACATGATTAGACCGGTTTTATAGGAACAAACAGGAAGTGGAACGTGAAGCGTGACATCGTCCCCTTGGAATGATAAGGTTCTATCTGCTTTCTGAGCAGTTTTGAGATATTGAGCTTCAAAGTTTTTGCATTACATATAGGAAAATTTATAGAAAAGTTTCTTTCAAACATAAAAATGACAGGGACCCTAAATATATTCTAAATATACAATTTCAAAATCCTCTCAAATTGGTATAGGGTGTTTTTGGAATGGGTCAAATGCAGATAGAACCTTCTAATTCTACACACTTCGCTTAGAATTATAGGGTTCTATCTGCCAAAACATTATTTGAACATTAAATAAAAAAATAATTTTGAAACAGTGTCTCAGAAAGGATTACATTTTACTTTCTAACACATTTTATGACATGTATTTCATATTTTAAGCACTTCCATGTATTTAGGACATTTCAAATTAAGCAAGGTCTAAGTATTTTTTTTTACCAATTTGGTGGGTAATTATACACATTATTGCAGAAATTGTTACTTTAATCTTTCTTTAGTTTAGACAGAAAGCAACTACGGCAAGTCATGTTATAGTAACGAAAATTTTGATTAATTTATTCGTGTTTGATGACATGAATTTCCGCTGTTTTTCGTGTCTCTGGAGACTAATGTATTTTTCGTCTTTCCCAGCACGAATTTCTATCAATGGCTGTTCGTGTCTGTGACACGACTTTCTTTATCGTGTCATTTTATATTTTGTTTTCTCATCGTTCTTTTCTATTTTTTGACCATTGTCGCTTGGGGTTAGAATCACTTTTTGCGACTTCCTAACCCAAATCCCAACTCTAACCCCAACTCCAGGCGAGAATAGTTTTAAAAAGCGGACGAAAAACATGTAGAAATCAATGCAAAAAATTACGTCCTAATGCAAACCCCGTATCTAACCCTAACCCCAAGCGACAATGATTTAAAAATAGGAAAGAATGATGAGAAAACAAAATAGAAAATGACACGATAAAGAAAGTCGTGTCACAGACACGAACAGTCATTGATAGAAATTCGTGCTGGGAAGGACGAAAAAGACATTCGTCTCCAGAGACACGAAAAACAGCGGAAATTCGTGTCATCAAACACGAATAAATTAATCAAAAATTTTCGTTACTATATCACGACTTGCCGTGAGACTGTGTTGCCTGAGCAGGACTTTATTCCATCTAAAGTGAGTAAATTGGCTTTCTCTCTAGACATAAGACTTAAGGCTTAATATTGTAAAAATTAAGACATTTTAAGACTTTAAAAACTGCAAGAAAACAGACATGCTTCAGCAATTGTTAATTGTCAGCATTAATTCATAAAGTTTAATAATCATTAAAAATGATTCACTGACTATATATATATATAATCAAAAAATGACTAATTTTTTTAAAAACACAGAACTATAATACTCTCTGTGACTCATTTTTTTAAAACACAGCCTTATAATACTCTCTATCTGTTAGTGGCATGATTTTTAAACATGGACTTAATGTTACTCATCTTCGCCTCTGAGATGATGCTCAGTTTGGAGAGTACCCTTGGTTTGGGTAAGATGGATGTAGGTGCCAGGCTTCTCGTGTGTTTGCTTGGTCCTTTTATGTCTACTTTAACTCTTGGCTCTGCATGTGATTTTGTGACATGAAGAGTATATGGACACTAATCAAACATAACCTGTTTGTATTGAAAGTCATACAAATCTATACTCTTCATCTGTATGATTTCATATGGGTTGTTCCTGTTCACCTTCAGAAACGTGTGGAAAGACAGTGGTGAAAAGAATTCAGACACTGCCATTGCCTTTTCAATATGAGTATTTCATTGTTATCTTTGTAATTTGAGGATGCCTTGTCAGGAAATCTGCCATAGCAAAGGCTTTTATGGAATTTCTGTTCTGAGGCACACAACTATCACTCCATGTTATCATCTCAGTGGCATGTGGATGATCACGTACAACGCATTATTAGTGCACTTGCAACATCATTTCCTC
The DNA here is from genome assembly GCF_030506205.2 of Paramisgurnus dabryanus. Taxonomy (NCBI): domain Eukaryota; kingdom Metazoa; phylum Chordata; class Actinopteri; order Cypriniformes; family Cobitidae; genus Paramisgurnus; species Paramisgurnus dabryanus. The sequence continues at coordinate 46,047,849 of NC_133337.1, read as the reverse complement.
CCCTACCTGACATTCTGTGCACAAAACACAGCAGCTTTGTGTAATAAGATTATGCAAGTTCAGTTTCCACATATAAAGTTGATCTTGATTGGTCATCTTTTGTTCATTCGAAGCGCTCACGCAGATAGAACCTTATAGAGCAAAGTTAGAGTTCGACTTTGTAGAACCTTTTTGTTTTTTCAATAAAAATTCCCAAAATGTACACAACTTAAACAAACATCACACAATGTAAATAAGTTGTCACAGAATAAGAATGTGTGAATAACTCAATTTTGACAAAAATGTCAGATAGAACCTTATAATTCCCGGGGGACGACATGACAAGATTACAAAATAAAAGACTAGAAGCAGAACATGATTTCAAAATAAAATACCTAGACAAAAACCCAAACAGAACACAAGAAAAAACCCTTACATACAGAAAGCAGAGTCTGTGATGTGAAATATAGCCTGAATGCTTTTAAAAGGGCAAAGCTCTAATATTAACGCAGACATGCTTAAAAAAACCTTGAAGGCCACACTGTAAAAATACAACTTAAAAAATTAAGTTGAACAAAGATTTTTTGAAAGGTGACAATAACTTTTTGTGCAACGAATAAAAGTTTATAAAAAGGTGAAAAGTTGGATGACATTACTTAACAAATTAAGTTAAACAATTTCAACTTGTTTTATAAGTTACACTGTAAAAAGTGAAAGTTAGTTCAACTTAAAAGATTGCTTAAATTGGTAACACCTAAAAAATAAATAAGTTTATTTAACTTAAATGTTTTACCTAAAGTGAAACTGAAGTTGAAACAACTTCAGTTGGTAACACCTAAAACATTTAAGTTAAAGTAAAATAAAAATATAGGTTGATCATATTTTTTTTACAACAAACAATGGTACAGTTTTGTCAGCTTAAGGATGTGGGCTGTCATCGCTAAGCTTTGCCTTTCTTATATTAGGCAGTCTTTTTGCCATTTCACCCTGGATTGCCCACTGGGGGTTAAACGGCTTGTGAAGCTGCCTTGGAATAATATGTTGTGAAATCAATATATCAATAGTTATAGAAGTGAATGATTCGAGTAAAAGTAAAAATGAACATTACAAAATCCAAATAAGCGTCCTAACCTTGTTTCCATGGTAACTGCACATTGAAATGATTAGCCGGGGGAACTGTATCAAGTGATCTCTTCTCTTGAGAAACAACATGCAGATTATTTACTTCCTTATTGACAAATTACCAAATAACGCCTATTGCAATTGGAGCAGGCAAACTTTAAATTCAATCAGAAACTATTAAGATGGCTTTCAGCTTTCCATTGTTGTTCATAAATGTGTTAAAAAAGCAAACATTAAATGCATACTGCATGTAAAAGTATTATGAGTAAAGCTCTACCTGTTGTATTTTATGTGGAACCTGCTAGCTTTTTCCCATGGCATTTGAATGTGCAGTGCCATGCACACTACAAATAATGCCAATGATCCGATTCCCACCACAGCTATGAAACATAGAAGCAGGCTCCGGGGAAGCTGAACCATCATTGTAACTCTTTCCTTGATCCCAAATTCATGTACGCCTGGTCACCTTGTAAGGAGGGTTTGGGGGTTTTGATGAAATTGTAAAGTGCTTCTCAAGATCAAATCAAAATCAAAATTTTGATTTGAGATTTTCACACTGCACTGAAAAAAAATAAGTAAAATTGACTTAGGTTTTATTTTGCAAGTTTTTGCATTAAGGTTTTTCAAGTAAATTTAACACTCGCATAATTAAGTAAAGTTTACTTAGAAAAGCTGAGTATAATTAACAAAAAACAATAAGTAGAATTTACTTCACGAAATAAAGTTATATTAGAACAAATGATGTTTACTTAAAAATTGCATGTTTAATATTGTTACCAAAACATTTTTAACTATACTTTTAAAGGGTTACTCCTTAATTGGAATCTTTCTGATTTAAACATGTACAATTTCTTCTTTTTTTATTTGTTACTATATGCCACATCATGTTGAGCAAGTAAGAAGAGACTCAGTATGTCTCAGTACTGGCATAAGCACAGGTACTGCTCATTAAGTGAATTTACATCATGGTTTTTATCGTGTCACCTGTCTACGCAAGCTCCACTCTTTTGAATGATGGTAACCACAGACAGAAACAGAAACTCTTCTAAATCTCAAAGATAATTTAACATTAAACACTTACAAGTCTTTTTTGTTGTTAAAAACACATAAAATAGCGTTTAATTTCACATTTTACTCTCCAAATGCAATCCTATGAAGAGCATGCTGGTAAGTTCAAGTCCACTGCCTAGTTAGTTATATTTACTTAAATGATCATGACGTTAAACTGATCCAATAGGGTCTAGTTCGGATAACCTACCAGAAGATCTTGGATCAATATGGTTATGGGGACCGACCTAGTGTAACTATTGAAGTACCTGGGCAGCAGCAGTGTTACTTTAACCCCACTGTGGCAAGTACACAGTTCTACTTTGGAAAGGCCTGTGGGGGCAAGACGTAGGCAAGTAAAGGGAGACCCTTGAAAGGCGAAATCTACTGCGCTCCACGCTTGAGGACCTGCGACCCTTCGTGGAGTAACCTAGCAAAGAATACAATATGGAGCCACAACATAATTCAAAGGATGCTGGCACGGTCGTCGCCCAGTTAAAAAAGGACCGCGGTGTTAGGTCGGCCACTTTGCCCGCCACTGGTTACATCAAGTCAGCGAAGAGTGGCAACATCAAGCAGTTCAGTGTTGCTACCTATAACGTTAGAACCTTAAACGACACCACCTGTAGCGAAACAGGGGTGATCATCACGCACAAAGTCGATCGAATCATAGCCGGCTGCGAGAAACATCACATCGACCTCGTAGCACTTCAAGAGCACCGACTCCGAACACCCGACTTAGTGGGTTATAAGAAGTACAGCAGCTGGACGATGGCTCATACAGATTCATTGGAAAGCCATGGGTCAGCCTTGTTATACAACAACAGAATTGCTCAGTCGATCATCTCTGTCACCACTAAATCAGAGCGTATAATTGCCATGCATTTAGAAGGCAATCCTAAAATATGCTTTGTGTCCGCATATGCCCCGACGGAGACATCAGATTCTTCAGTAAAAGACATATTCTATGATGATCTTGAAGAACTGATAAAGTCAATTCCGCCACACACGGTCACCATTCTTGCTGGTGACTTAAATGCAAGAATTGGTAAGGACAGACACGACACCAATCCTAGAGTGGTAGGCAACTTCAGCTACCACGCAATTTCAAACGACAATGGTCAAAGACTAATTAGCATGTGCGAGTTCCTAAGTCTGCGCCCAGCGAACTCTTGGTTTCAAAATCGACCAACGAGACTGCGCACATATAGGAGCCCAAAAGGAGACTTCGCTCAACTCGACCACATTGTCTTCAACACCAAGTGGTGGAAGTCAGTCAAAAACTGTCGCGCTTACAACACCTGCGCCATTGGGTCAGACCATAAGATGGTGAGCGCCAAATTCAAACTGGCGCTGAGAACAACCAGAAGCTCACCCATCGCCAGGTGCACCTTTCAGAATGATAAACTGAAAGACGCTAACATCCAAGCGACTTTCGACCTGGAACTTCGTAATCAATTCACCACTCTTCTTGACGAGTTGAGTCAACCCGAAAATGCCCAGGACCTAATGCAGCAAAGAGCTGACACACTCAACACTGCGCTGGTAGCAGCGAGTGAAAGGGTCCTGGGAAAAAGGCCGAAGTCAAAACACCCGAGCTGGGTCAGCAGCTCAACGTTGCAGCTCATCACAGAAGAAGAAGTGGCGAAAGAAGATTTCAAGCAAAATCAAACAAAAGAAAAGAGAGAGCAGTGGAGAAACAAGAAGTCGAGTGTCAATAAAGCTTTCGACATTGACGAAGAGGCATATTTCAACACCCAACTAGAAGCTCTCGAACTGGCAAATAAAAAACACGAGAATTGCACAATGTGGACTCTAATCAACAAAATCTCACAGAAGCCGCAAAATGCTGCAGCAAGCAAAGTTCGAATGCTTGATGGCTCTCAACCAAACTCAAAGACTGAGCTCATTAGCGATTGGGGCAAGTACTTCTGCAAACTCCTCAACAACAAGAGCGCGAAGGTGGAAACGGTCAACTTTCCAAAACCAAGCCCAGATATCGCTATTTCAACAATGAGTCCAACACGAGAGGAAGTGGTGAGAGCGATAAAACAGCTTAAGCGGAATAAGTCGCCAGGATCCGATTATGCAATGACTGCAGAAGTCCTCAAAGATGGTGGAGAATTCATAGTACATGAATTGCACAAACTCTGCGAACTCGTTTTTAAGCATTGCTGCGCACCAAAACAATGGACGTCGAGCTTAATCATCCCACTGCCCAAGAAGGGCAACTTACAGCTAATGAACAACTTCAGAGGAATCAGCTTGACATCCATCGCAGCAAAAACATACAATCGCATTCTCCTCAACCGCATCCAGAATCCTATCGACAAGCTGCTCAGAAACAACCAGGCAGGCTTCAGGAGCGGACGTAGCTGCACACAGCAGATTCACATCCTGCGAAGAGTCATCGAAGGAGCAAGAGCACAACTACTACCGTTGTACATCACGTTTGTCGATTTTAAGAAGGCTTTTGACTCGATAAATAGACCTATGATGTTCGCAATTTTGAGACACTACGGCATCCCACAAAAGATCGTTGATGCTATCCAAGTCTTGTATGATGGATCTACGAGCCAGGTGTACTTGGAGGGCCAGCTTTCAGAGCCTTTCGTTGTCACAACTGGAGTATTACAAGGTGACGTTCTAGCTCCATTCCTATTCATCATAGTAATAGACTACATCTCCAGGCTATCTGCTGGAAACTTTGGATACCTTACACATAAAGGTCCTCTGCCCAGGAGTAATACGAGACCACAACGCAGTACAGCAATAGCCAAAGAATCTAGAGTAGAGCACAAGCTTAACGATTTAGCATTTGCAGACGATATTTCACTCCTGGAAAATGATTTCGCTAGGGCACAACAACAGCTAACCCAACTACAACAAAAAGCTGGCACAGTTGGACTAGAATTAAATGAGGAGAAGACTGTCCAAGTGAAAATAAATGCTTCTAGTGAGAACGAACAACATCTACTAATAAATGGAAAGGATGTTGAAATCGTCAACGAATTCAAATATCTTGGATCCTACATCATATCGACGGAGAAAGATGTCAAAAATCGTATCTCTCTTGCATGGGTGGCCTTTACCAAGTAAAGAAGCTGCTCACTGCTCCACCATCCAAGCCAACGATGGAATTCAGGACTCGGCTCTTCAATGCAACTTGTCTATCTGTATTACTTTATGGCTGTGAGACGTGGGCTTTAACGAAAGCACTAGAGGAAGAACTGGATGTGTTTGCGAGAAAGTGCTATCGAACCATGCTGGGAATTAGACAAGCAGACGCCCATATGACAAACAAGGAACTCTACAGACTGACCAAACAATGTCCAGTCAGCGTGACCATCCGCAAGCGACAACTAGAGTTCGTGGGCCACTGTCTTCGTATGGAAGAGAGTGAACTAGCCCACATCTATGCCATCTATCACTCAGAAGTCAAAGATAAGAACAAGCGAGGAGCACCACGCTTAACTTTCAGACACAAAATTCGGAGCTATATTGACCAATATAACAAATGTCAAAAAGCCCAGAATCAAATGGCTCTCCCCCCAGCGAAGAGCAGTCATTCACTCACCCAAGTCGAAAGGGAAGAGGAAACAAAAGTAATCATCAGCATCGCCAAGAATAGAAAATTGTGGAGGCATATTGTCGAGCTCCATACCAGGGGTCCCGACCAATGAAAACTTAAATAATTTAAGTTAATTTCCTTCTTACACCCGTTTAGGAATTAAGTGAATTTTACTTGATAAATTAAGTTAATTTACCCAATAATCTGTGTACTCAATAAAATTAAAATTTTGTGTTATTTTTACTTTTAACAAAGATTATTTTTCATAGAATTTACTCATTTTTTGTCAGTAAAATTTACTAAGGAACATAATAATATTTTACAGTGTGGGAATCTCTTGCACCACAGACGTTCTCTAAAAGAGAAAAAATAGGATTGTAAGTGCACATATAATCCTGCTTTAATTAAAAAGGTCGGGAAAACCAGGAAAGGGGGTTTAACTCCTGGTTTGTGATGTTAATAAGTAGTGTCAAGCATTGGAAGAAGAATGAACAAGCGAAAGACAGAAAGAATGGGAAAGAAAATGCAAGGCACTAAATATAAGGAGAGAGGTGCATGAGTAAAAGTCGTTGTTAGGATCTCTCCCAAATGGCGGGCCTGGGGAAACAAAAACAAAAAACACAACTCCCTCAAGGAATATTTCTCAAAGGCTTACAAAGTCACATGTTTTATTATAGTACTTGTTCAACATAAATATCTATTATAAATCAAATCCTTTTGAATTAAATGCATATTGAATTGGCTTTGCATATTGTCTTCCTCCTGCACTGTGAAGTGGTCTGGAGTAGAATATTTCATTGTTATCTTTGTCTCTTGTCAGGAAATTTGACATAGCAAAGGCCATTAAGAAATTTCTGAGGCACACAACTATCACTCCATGTTATCATCTCAGTGGCATGTGGATGATCACGTACAACGCATTTTTATATTTTCATTAGTGCACTTGCAACATCATTTCCTCCCCTACCTGACCTGACAAGTAGCTTTGTGTAGTAAAATTATGCAAGTTAAGTTTCCACATATAAAGTTGATCCTGATTGGTCATCTTCTGTGTGTTCGAGGTGCTCACGCAGATAGAACCTTATAGAGTTTGACTTTGTAGATAAAACCTTTTTGTTTTTTCAATAAAAATTCCCAACATGTACACAACTTAAAAAAAAACATCACATAATGTAAATAAGTTGTCACAGAATAAGAATATGTGAATAACTCAATTTTGACAAAAATGTCAGATAGAACCTTATAATTCCAAGGGGACGAAATATCTTTATTCACACGCACAATTGTCTAAAATCTGTTCTTTTTGTACAAGTGTGGAATGACAAGAATGACACTTGCTTGAAAAAGGTTTTTGTGAAAAAAAAAACTTTTATTTTGCTTTCTGGAGCTCAGAGCAGACCATGAGTAATGTCTGAAGATGACTACACTGTAAACCAAAGTCCATCTTTAAAGGAAGCTTTTGAACTGCATACAAACTCTTAAATAATAATAAAAAAATATTTCCAGGTGATAAAGTTTTACCTCATTTTTACCTACTTATAAATACCCATGTTTTCCATAATAAAGACAGTAATACAAAAACTTAGTAACTGTAACCATGACTATTGTTCAAGAACAGCTGCCTCTTTACACTCACAAAGAACTACAAAAGTACACAAAAGACATTTAAATACAATCAAAACTCGTACCTTAAGGGAAACTTCTGTCAAGCAATGAAAGTTGGACTTGAGCAATGCTTAGCAGGCACCGTCACACATAAAGGTGCATGAGAGGCGGCCCTATTTGGAGATGAACAACAGCTGCTAGGAAGTCGTTCACTCCCCTACTCTAAAAAAACGTATGAGGAAGAGAAAGAGATGGCTACGTAAAATGTCATAATCACTAAGAAAAAGTTTGGAAAGCATCTTTTGCAGCGATTTTTGTGTGAGCGTATCAGTGAACACCCCTGACCACTCGGTGAGTTTCACGTCTTTGTAAACGAAAGTTTAATGCATTTAAGGAAGGATTGTTCCTGTGCACCTGCAGACATTGTGAGGATGAGGGGTGATACCACAGAAACTGGAAATTCTCGGGCCAGCAGCATATGTCCAAATTTCAGTAAAAAACGTTCCATTTCATCATAAACAATCTGAAAATAGGGCTTTAAGTGTAAAATACCGAACTTGTCCTTTAAGGTTATACAGCGGCTGTGTTCTTCCCAGACGCTTCTTCCACAACCGAACACTCCATGGGTACTCATAACAGATCACTGCGTTAAAATAAAAGTCTATCAGGAAAAATGTATTTAAAGGTCATTTTGGTTACATTTGGCAATCTTTAATGTTTACTGATTGTTGAGACGCTGCATGGTTTACTTTGCCCCTGGCCCACGTGTCACGCAAAGCTGTGGGCGGGGCTACAAAAGTGGTCGTTGTATGGAGGAGGTGTTTAAATTCTAATCTGACGTCATATTTCGGCACATTCCTGAATCGACTGTTTTAATGGCTTGATGCCAAAAACGGTAATATTTCAGTTTTCAGTTCTCAAGCTTGCAGGATGTTCATTTAAGTATAATGACCTCTTATATAACAGAATATCAAGTTAAAATTCATTTTTTGATTCACTGTCCCTTTAACCAATGTAAAGCAGAAAATATCTTTATTTTGTGATTGATTTTCTTCCTCTGATTTTCTTCCTCGGATTTACAACTTGCCCCAGCTGAGGGGTAAGTTGATCCATGTGAATGGGTGAACTGATCGACTGACTTTTTTGTTAAACCAGGTGCCAAAGAATGCATTGAAATAATATATAAATTGTTCTTTGATTTTCCATGCCGAACAGCCGGTGCCAACATCTGATAAACAAACAAACAAAAGCTCAAACTTTAAGTAGACTGACTTTTGTGGAGTGTATAATGACTTGAACAATCAAGTTATGATTTGAATCATCAAGTTATGATTAAAAGAGTGCCTTATAATGCCAAGAACAAATCAAAGACCCGTAAGCCAAACCTGTCTGGAAAAGGGCACTGGTATCACCGACGATACTTCAGAAATACTGAAGGAACTCAAATTATTTCGAACTGAAATGTCTGAAAATTTTAGCGCAGTCGCAGACGTCATCTTTGTCTGAGCGCGCTCACAAGCGCTTTGCTGTTGCTGGCTGCATTTTGCTATCTGAGGAAATAAAACGTAAGAAACACTGTAAAAAAAGTCCGTAAAAATTTCAATGTTATTGCAGCTGGGTTGCCGGTAATTTACCGTAGATTTACATTTATGTTATTTACTGGCAAGAGTTTGTTCAAAGTTAAATAAATTTTAAATATTAACAAGTCTTTATCTTTACAGAATAAAACTATACAAAAACAGCCTCATGCAAAGCATTCTGGGAACCAGAAATCATCATCAACCTTTTTCTGTTTTTTGCTTCAGATTTTGTTTCCCAGAATGTTTTGCTTGATGCTGTTTTTTAGTTTTACTCTGTAAAGACAAAGACTTGTAAATGTTAAATGTTCATTTAACTTTGAACAAAATGTTGCCAGTAAATAACATAAATTTAAATCTACGGTAAATTACCGGCAACTCAGCTGCAATTTTTACGGATTTTTTTTACAGTGAACGCTCACAACATTTCCAAACCCAAGTAAGGTAATTTGCATTTAACCTCCTCTGTGTAGAAAATGTATGGTTTAAAATGTGTCTTAACTTTAGTAGAGATTTCTAGATTCATCTTGGTACAACGCCAAGGTTCGCCAGAGTTCACGGGGCGCGGAAACACACATGCTCACACATGAGGTAAAATTTAATCGAAAAAATCTGTTTTTCTAATATTTTCTTAAAAATTTTTTTTTAATCATTATGAACATTAAACTCAATTACGTGGCTATAGTTTATGTAATTTTCGTTGTTTATATACTTTATGGATTTAAAATTACATTAATTTATATGCAGTTGTTGTGCAAAATGCATTAATGACACAATTAAACAAGTCATTAAACAAAACGTTAATAAACAGAACATGCCGTTTCAGATGTAAATATAATGCCAATATGTAATTATTCCGATTAAATAGTATTTGATATGAAAGTTATTCAACAATTTTATTTTGGAGGTTTTTGCATAAAGGCTGGGACGCTCAAATTGTTAGAAATGTAAGTGCCATGGAAAAGACTGAAAGCTCTATAATATTTAGTTTGATGTCTCCGTATGCACAAATTTCTGTGAGATGTGCTGTGCCCCTTAAAATTGGTGCGTGACTCCCCTGCTGCATTCATATGTGGAAATAAATCTGATATGAATCAGATACATGCATTCACATCTGCAGTGTAAGCGGACAGAGACAGGACTTGAATCAAACTGTGGATCACATTGATGATGATATGTATGTGTTTGTCAAACCAATGCTGTCTGTAACATATTAATAATGCGTTTCTTTTCCTCCATCTCAGTTTGAGTCTCATCATGGTGACCTCGGCAGCTGTGGCTAAAGCTTGTTTTACAACTGCTAGATCCTCCTCTGACAAAACCATCTACACGAGAGCCCTGTTCGTAATATTGAATAAAATTGACGATAGTCACGTTTCTTTAAACGTTCATCTGATCCAATTTGATAGGAGGCGCTGTCTCGAAAAACGAGGGGTCTGAGAATGTGGGTCTCTGGGTGTGGGACTGTAGCTGCAGGCAGCAGCACGCGTAAGTTACTCTCGTTTCTGTAATAATCGATCGGTGACTATCAGTGCCACATGATTCAATCAGAACTGACCAGAGCAGAAGTTTTACTGACCTGTGTCAGTGGACGAGCCACTTAACGGAGTGGTATGAGCAGCAGATTTTAACATGCTATAATAAATGATTTATGGGGTACTTTGAGCTAGAACTTCACATACATCTTAATAAAGTCTTATGAAATGTCCCCTTTAAAGGGACTTAAAGACTATTGTGTTCTGGTCCTATGGGACTTTTAGACCTTGGTTAAATGTACTTTGGTGTCATTTTACAACCAGGATTCCTATCAACATTTATGGTGGATATCCTATACTGCTGTTACATTCACATGGCTCCAAGTTTAAACATGTAAAACATGTACTAGTTTAACAGATGACAGCTGTCATCTAAGCAGACATTGCTGCTGGCGTAAGTGTTGTTTCTGCAAACATGGTATTGTCAAATCTTATGAATGATAAATATGCTTAAATGACATACTGTTTACTTATTACAGTTCCTGTTGCCAAAACCAATGGAAGAAAAATAAATATTTAAGTATGACAGCTTTTAATGTTTTATTGTTTTATGTCGTTTGAAAACAATTAAATTGTTTATACTTTACTCGAACACATAGGGGTGGTTTTCCAGACAGGGATTAGCTTAAATCAGGACTTAGTTTAATTACGCTGTAAAAAATAATACGCTGGATTTACTTTAAAATATAGTGCATCGTTTCTGCATCCACTTTTTTAAGTAAGTTTTACTTGAACTTTTAAGCAATTGCATAAGTTGCTTAAAATTCCATGTGAAACTTTCTAAAAAAAAAATGGATGCAAAAATTATGCACTAAAGTAAATCCAGCCTTTATTTTTTTCAGTGTAGGAAATATAGTTTTAACAAACATGCCTTACTAAAACATTACTTGTGTGTATTTTGAGGCAAAACGAAGGACAATGATGTATTTTAAGATATTTAACAATATTCTGTATTATGTAGCATGATTTATGTAGAAAACAAAACAATTTCAAACATTGTCTTTAGTTGGTTTTTCCAAATATTTTAAGTTATCCTCTCTTACTGTAAGCATGAGGCTTATCTGCCACGTCAGAAAGTAAATAAGCAAGACAAGTACAGACATGAGTAATGACCGAATATTACAATACTTTGCCTGCACTATAATTTTCATAAGGTAGGAAAAACACTGTAAACATTTTTGCACTTACAGTATTATCAACTTGGATTTACAAGTCATTTCAACTTTTATTTTCATCTAAACTAGTGATGAGTTGCTTATAAAATAAAGTTCAAAATAAATTAGAAGTTACAGCAACTCATCACTAGTCAAAATAAAAAATTAAGGTTGAAATGACTTGTAAATCCAAGTTGATTGTACTTTTACAGTATACTTATAATAATTGACTACAAATGGTTGCTTACTATGCACTCAGGATGAACTTATCAAATTTAACAGTAGGGGAGAGTGGGGTAAAGTGAGACATTTTTTACATTTGCTCCCCTCTAAGCGAGCTAAAATGATATATCAGTCAAATTTACACATTTCCCATTAATTCAGGATGTTTCCTAGCTATGGAAATTACCAGAATGTATTCAGGACGAAGAGCAGTGAAAATATTATTGTTTTAAAAAAAGTGGTCTTGTGTCTCACTTTACCCCAGCTTAGGGGTAAACTGAGACAGACCAGAAAAATCAAGGGGGTAAAGTGAACCAGCTCGGGGTAAACTGATCCACTTACTTTTTACACTCTGAAACTACCATAACAGCACATATTGTAACAGATAAAATCCTGATGGCTAGCTTGACAACCACACATTCCAGAACTAATGTTGGACTAGTAACAGAATCAAGGGGATTGGTCAATTAAGAACATTATTTTTCTAAACACTTGAAAGTACAGTAACTCTGAACCAAAATCAAATACAACATAACATAATTCAAAAGTTATATTTTTTGGCCAGTTTTTGCCTTTATTTAACAGTGAGTTTTGGAGAGGACAGGAAAGTACAGGGAGGAGAGAAGGGTATTGGATCGGCAAATGACCACGAGCCGGGAAATCGAACTACCAGAAAGTGTGAAAGCACCACATGTCGGAGCGCTGCCCACTGTAGACCATTGGCTCCGACAATTCAAATTTTTTTAATTAACATTCAAATGACATATAGAACCAGTTAGATTAGAACGCAGTCTGGGGGTCAGAACAAAGGACCCTTAGAGCCAGCTAGTGTCTGCGGGTCAGCGCAAAAGACAATCAGAACCATCTATCAATATTTCTATCCCTTGCAGCTGCTCTTACTGTGGGTTCACACCAGACGCGAGTTCAACGATTTGTGCAAGTAGATTACATTCAAAGTTAATGCAAAGACACGATCAGACGCATCCTCGCCTGGGGCGATGCGAATGACGCCATATGAGCGGAGCATTTGCCGCGAAAACACGCACTATTCACCTCAAACATGTCTTCGCCCAAGTTGAAAATATTTATCTCGAACGAAAAATTTGCATGACACAATGTTAAATCCCGTGAGTAATCTAGAGTGAATAATGATACGTACACACCAAATGCGGGGCAATGCGTTACTTGATCTAGATTACTCGCAGGATTTAACATTGTGTAATGGAATTTTTCGCTCAAGTTGAATATTTTCAAATTGGGCGAAGACATGTTTGCGGCGAATAGCGCGTGTTTTCGTGGAAAACGCGCCACCCATATCACGTCATTCGCATCGATCGCCACATGCGAGGACGTGTCTGATTGCGTCTTTGCATTGACTTTGTATGTAATCTACTTGCGCAAATTGTTGAACTTGTGTCTGGTGTGAACCCACAGTACCATGCCTCGCGTTTGGTGTGTACATAGCATTAGAGAATTCTTTCCTTCCTTGACCTAAGCAGCTGCACTCTCCATCTCCTCAAGGGGTGTTTTTCCCCAGGCTGTCTTCCTGGTGTATTGACTAGGCATAATGGTTTTTCTGCAATGTTTATAACATTAAAAATAAAACATATGTAAAGTAATATTACATTAAAATATGTTTTAGACTAAACTGAACTTGTGCCTCATGTCTCACTTTACCCCACATCATTTGTCTCACTTTACCCCACCACCACATTTTGGAAAAAAACTCTCTCTCTTGGAAATTCAGGCTAATCTTCAGCTAGCATCAACACAAGGTTTTATATGTTGGTAGTTCATAAACATGTGTGATATAAGTTTTTCTACCTGAATCAATTTGCTTTGGCACAACAGTTGATTAAGTTGACAGCAAGAAAATTTACTTTTACAAGCAAAAAATATATTTTTGTGAAAAAAACATGTTAACCACAGCAGCATGAGGTCCTGTCCTTCATGGCCAAGGGGAAATTTGAGGGGCTTAAAAACATAATGGTCATAGGACCACAAATGTGTTCCGTTGCCTAGATACAGGGGGTGTCTCACTTTACCCGATGTCTCACTTTACCCCACTCTCCCCTATATGTAACTAAAGTCATGTAGTTTCAAACAAAAAGCTTTTTTCAGTTCAAGTCAGTTGATCAAGTGGCGGTTTCCCGGACAGGGTTAGGTGTATCCAGGCCTTATTAATATTAGGTCATTTAAGAAGTTTTTACAAACATACCTTACAAAAGGCTTAAACATGCATTTTAGTCTGGGACTAGGCCTTTATTTAGGAAATATTACTAGTTTTAACAAACATGCCTTACTAAAAACTATTCTTGTGTGCATTTTGAGTAAAACAAAGGGCCCGGATGTATTTTAAGATATTTCAGTGCAAGTTGTTTTCAGTTTGCACCCCTCTTATATAAATTTTATTTAAAGCAGCTGTCCGGCGTTTCTACTCTTTGTCGCCATCTCTGTTCGAAATCTGCAATTGCAGCTAATCGCGGAATAATCATCTTTACGTGGGATGTACATCGGCTCGAAACAGCGCGGATGAACACAATGTATTGAGGAGAATCTGTCAATCACTGCATCGCTTTGTAGATTCTGTCATCCTGGCTACTTCATTATCCGATTTAAAGACTAAATACTTTGTATTGGGATGATAAACTTCATATACACAGATCTATGAGTAAGATCTTCAGTTATGTCTGGACAATGAGGAAAAGTAAAGAAGCGTTCATCTTAGATAGATACTTTATTTATCCCAGTGGGACACTTTACAGATCAATGGAAGATCGACTGGAGGAAGATAATATTCCTGAAGTAAGTCATATATTTTAATTTATTTATATTTGCTGTCATGTAATATTCTTATTTACACGTCACGCGGACACGCGTCTGTATATTGTTTACAAACGAGGACGCGTTACTCGCGTGTCGTGTATTTCACTACATTGTGTATTACATTCGCTATTATGTTATCTTGATAGTAAGGATGCACTACAGGATATTTTAAGTGCGTGCTGTAATATGATACCATACATTGCGCTGTTGTTTGCACGTGACCCGTTGGCAGTCAGTTTATATGAGTTTACAGAAACACACGCATTAAAACATTACTAAAATAAGCAGTTAACCAATCAGTCGATGGGTATGGAGGACCACAAGAGTCATGCAAAATGTAATAAAGAACTTCAATACTTAATAACTACCTGGACAATAAAAATAGCAATTAATAGGTTTGTTTAAAAATGTATTAATTAATCTATAAATAAATAGACAAAGTTACAAAAAAATCATTATGTAACATTTTATTAGGCAATAAAAAGTGAGATTATAAAAATAATGTAGAAATAAAATATTAATCCATTAATAAATAGTTCAAATTAATATAACAATTTACAAAAATAATATAAAACACTCAATAAGTTCATAATTTTAAATTGCATTTATAAATTCTTAATTAAATAATGGAATTTCAAAATGTGTTTCAAAAGGCGATTTAAAAAGAGAAATAAATAACTAGATTTATAAATTGAACTACAAATACAGGTTTAAATTAGGCATTTAAAAGGGCATTTCCGTTTAACATTTCTGTTTTCATTTTCCTGATGGTTCTCCTTATTCTTTTCGCTATTCTATTTGCTTTTCGTTTTAGCCTCTCTATTTAGCTTTCCGTGACTCTTTGGGTCCTCATCTGAGATCTATAAATCTGTGCATGATGTACAATCAGAGCCAAATCAGTGACCTTGTTACATCCACCTGGCCAAAGCTAATTTGCATTTCTCATTTGACCATTTGCAAGGACCCAAAGAGTCACGGAAAAGCTAAATAGAGAAGCTAAAACGAAAAGCAAATCGAATAGCGAAAAGAATAAGGAGAACCATCGGGAAATGAAAACAGAAATGTTAAACGGAAATGCCCTTTTAAATGCCTAATTTAAACCTGTATTTGTAGTTCAATTTATAAATCCAGTTATTTATTTCTCTTTTTAAATCGCTTTTTGAAATACACTTTGAAATTCCATTATTTAATTAAGAATTTATAAATGCAATTTAAAATGATGAACTTATTGAGTATTTTATGTTGTTTTTGTAAATTGTTATATTACTTTGAACTATTTATTAATGGATTAATATTTCATTTCTACGTTATTTTTATAATCTCACTTTTTATTGCCTAATAAAATGTTACATAATGATTTTTTTTGTAACTTTGTCTATTTATTTATAGATTATTTAATGAATTTTTAAACAAACCTATTAATTGCTATCTTTATTGTCCAGGGCTGCATTCTCCGATAACGTTGTCTCTTAGCGCGCTACGAAGACTCTTAAGGTAAACCTTAACTACAGGTATACCTTTTTTACGTGTGTTCTCCGAACTATACCTTAGGATGTTGCTTAAGGTAAACCTTCTTAAGTTCGACCTTAGCGGGTGCTGTCCATGGTGGAGGTGCTGAATAGGTTGATATTGATTGCTCGACAATCAATTGTTCACTTTATGTAATAGGTTTCGCTGTGTTATGAGATAGCGGTTTTCTTTATTTAAGAAACATTTTAGAAATAGTTCAAGTTAAATTTATTAGGAATATCTGGTAAAAAATATTTCAAATTGCAAACAACTAAATTCAACCTTCTATATTTTATATCAAACCTGTGCAAAACCCGCAACTTTATTTCCAAACGTATCATGTTTAAACTGCTCCAATTCATCCGCTATGCCTTGAAAGGATCATTTATATTAGGGGTTCCCAATAAGTGCGTTGCACAGGGGAATAAAGTGGGTCGTGCAAGTACTTGGCTGTGCATTACACTTAAAATATATAAAAACAAACTGCTGTTGTTCATTAGTTCACGCGTTCATTGTGCTTGGACACTGGATGCGCAAGCAACGTGGTTACAATGCGGATAAAGCTTAACGGACGCATTTCTGGAGCCTGTCTGTCTAAATATAACATATAAAATATTATATAATAGCCTATATAAATATATAGTATGATTGCTGTAGATTTTAGCTTTGATTAGTTTTAATGTGGGAATTGTGTTGACCTTAGGAGACTATACAAGCAGTAATCAAGTGCGCAGTTTATTTTGAATGTTTATAAAGAATAAGGCATGCAGTTGCCTCAAAGTTATAAAACATTAAAAAACTTTGATGCAAAGTCGAATTAACATTAATAATCATAATTCGTTTTTTTTGTAATTTTTCCCGATTTATTTATGCAGCTAAAATACTAGCCGGTAGACTAAGATTTAACGGATATGAAATGCACAAATGAAATAGGATTCGCTGTATAGCTGCCAGTATCAACAACTCCATCACACAAAATATTATAAATACCAAATATTATAATACCAAATATTTAAATAGTTTCTTAATCCTGTAGCATTTAATAGTTCGCAGCTGATGACGTCCCTTTGGAAAACATAATTAAAAATCTAACAACCATCAATGTAATGATGTCTAATTATGTAAATGTTTTATTCTTTAAATATAAAAATATTAGGGCTGTTCCGAATACCATTTTTTGAGCTTCGAAGCTCTAGTAGAAATAAAATCGAATATTCGAAGCTTCGGAAGGAGGGGCTGAACATATTTTTTCTCTTTAATAAAGGCAGGAATCTGTGTGTGTGTGTATCTGTCTATCCACAGTTTTATTATGTGGCGGATGTGTTGCTGGGAACTCAAGGGAGTGTAGTGCATTTTTTTCGTGCAATATGGACATGTGACACTTCTAGAATTAATAAACTTTAAAAATACTACAGAACAGCACAAGCCGGAAGCGGCGTGCCTGTCATGCATCATGCGAGAACAGCATTAGTGAAACAAAACACAAGACCAATACTTTTAATAAGGTTGCCTATTTTCTAACAACATTTGTCTAACAAACAAACATTCCCGTATCAGAAATTAGCAGCACAGTAATTACTGACAACGTAGGGTAGGCTATTTAAATAAAACAACGAAAATAAATGAACGAAGTTCAACAAACTGTTATAAAACGGTAGCATACTTTCAAAATCAAGTTTATTTATTATAACACTTACACCATCCAATATGTTTTTTTCATCAGAACAATAATGAAGATATTTTGCAGAAACCCCAGTGCTCCGTCATGCAAGTCAACCGATCCGCACACTGAGCTAAAGCATATATATCCAATACAAAAGTAATCCCCCATATCTCCGTGTGACATATTGAAGTCTTGTGAAGCAAATCAATCAGTTTTTGCAAGAAACTGAACGTTATTTACAACACTATTAGCGTGAATGCCAAAGCAGGAAGCGCGCTTTCCGTTCGAGGTGATCTCTTCTACTGGTGGCGTTTGATGGCTGTTTGCTATGGATGTTGGTCTTTCTGCACCACCTACAGAGCGGGAGTGTGAAGCGCACTTCCTGCTTGGCAAAAGCTCTGCATTAACGCTGAAAAATATTTATATATATATTCGAATCTCAAAACTGAAAATCGAATGTCAACCCACCGAACGAATATTCGAATATTCGAATTTTCTGGTCCAGCCCTAAAAAATATTTGCCTAATTAAACACGGAGTGTATTGCAACTTTTTTTTTACAAATATTTAGTTATATAGATCGCAATGTAAGCTTTTATGAAAGTAATGGCCCCTAGTGGATTCTTGTGGGATAAGGTATAGCTAAGAGTGCTCCAGACCAACCTTACGAACGTATGACTAACAGTAGGTATACGTAACTAAGAACGTTTCGGCAAACACGTATTAGCGATAAGGTACAGCTTAAGGTACAACTTAAGAACGACGTAGCGTTAAGGTAGTTTCGGAGAACGCAGCCCAGGTAGTTATTAAATATTGAAGTTCTTTATTACATTTTGCATGACTCTTGTGGTCCTCCATAGATGGGCATCTGAAAACAGCTTTTTATATAACTAAGCACTGCAGATGTTCACCAAGCGCTGTGAGAAAGACTATAAATATCCACCTCCATCATACTCCACGCAATATAACCTACTAGCCGGGGTTTTTTTTCTACTAGCCGGGTCTTCTTCTTTATTTGTCCAGAAGTGACGTAATGACGCAAAGACGTGCTCGAATTTCCCGCGAAAATCCACCAGTACCACTGGAATTAAAATCATTATTACAAGCTTACCGTTTTGAATCAAGCTAAGGCAAGCATATAGTTTTAAACACTGTCTGGTTATGTATTTTCTCAAAAATGTTTTTAGGCTATTTTTAAGCCAAAGTGCCGGACTGCAGCTTTAAGGACTAGTCTAATCCCTGACTGGGAAACTGCCCCAAAATGTTTTAGATAGTCTTCCACTGAAAAAGCCACAGCGGATTGAGAAAAACAACAAACACAAATTTTTAATCAACAACACATCTTCAAAAGATTTATTTTTAAATACAGCTTTAAATACATCGCACTGTCATGTTCAGTATCGTCTTTCATTGTCTGATCATTTGTGATTTTGTTTGTTACCAGAAATTATTTACTCCTTCATATAAAAGTGAAAAAGTTAAATCCATAAACCTGTTAAAAGCAACCAGAAGTATGATTAGGTATAAAAATGATTTTGTAAAAGTGTTGAAGTCAGTTACAGTCAAAAGATAGTATGACACACTGTATAAAAACTATTTTGTCGCCTTGCATTTTTAAGTACGATCAAACTGGCATTTTAAAGTCACTACAACTTATTGTTTTAAATTTTGACCAGTTGCTGTGAAATTTCTTAACCTACATCAAGAATTAAAGTAAAAACGAAATAGATTTTAAGTTATATTTACATATGATTATACGTTGTTTTAACTTATGAAACATAAGTTTTTATAATTTTAACACAAGTTATATTAATTCTTTACTAGCCAAAATAAAACAATTGAAGTTGAAATGACTTCGTAATAAAGCCAATTTAATTATAATAAACAATTTAGGGTGCAATTTTTTACAGTGAACCAAGCAGAACAGATCAAAACAATTCACATTTCAATTCAAACAGCTTGTGTACTGAATATAAGCTATTGCACTTTAAAGCTTTAAAAGTCCTCCTTAAAACAGAAAACCCCACATGTAGATCTCCCTGCGACACAGCAAGGACATTATGGACAGACAATCTACAAATGTTTACATTCATATACCACAATAAAAAATGGTAATCTTATAAAAATCATTTTAAAATAACCTCTTTGGCTGATTCTGTGTTTTTCACATCAATAATTTATTGAGATAAGGCACATAATCGCATTACAGTTATGTAGACCAGACAGACCCCATTCTGCCCCACCTACATCTGCAATGACCGTTTGTGGACAAGCAGATGTTGGAGTGGGTTAGTTATTCCAATATATAACCTTGTTATTAGCTCCTCTCCCTATGATGCATTAGTCAGCCTATTGGTCTGAACCATTATTCAGAAGGTCAGCAAAACAAGTGGGCCTTTGTTGCTTCTGTTTGCAGTGCCCCATGAAACAACTAAACAATGTCTGATCTTCACCTTTTAAAGCAAATAAATCACAAATAAAGGTTTAAAAAGAAGAACAGGTTTATCCTGTGGCCAAATGCCACCCTTTTTAGTTTAAATAAGCACCCTGTGAAGAGCGTTCTCAGTTACGCATGAAGAGATTTATCAGTCCGGCCTCATGCAACTGCTTCCACACCCTCATCTCCATACGCATGTCATGATTGGCATAAAAACGCACAGGCCCTTTTATTTTGTCATAGTAGTGGTCCGAGAATGAAGTCCAGTTTGGAGTCATGAACCCGTAAGCATCAACCTGGCAATAACACAAAATAATTACAAACTTAAAAGATAACACACTGTTGAAAACCGAGTGTGTTAATTGAGAGTCGCATGACTCTGACACACCCAGTCTGGTGAGTCTTTAGTATGTTCTTGCTTAAATATTCAACAGGGGTTTAAGAAAAATAATAGGTTGAGGGGGTGTGTTGTCGTGTATGTGTGTCCTGTGTCACATTCTTAAGCTTTTTAACGACAAAGGCTAACCTGATCACACGTATGAAGAGCAGCCAGAAGCATCACCGCTCCTGTGGATGGTCTGTAAAATTTTTTGGCACCTGTTCTCAAAAGGCGTGAATGCAAGAACCTGAAGAAAAAAAACTGCTGTATTAAATACAAAAAAGTAAATAGACAGAATGTAGATTTTAAAATGCGACCCCATCTTAATGAACGGCTTAATATACATTAATCTCTCAGTGTACATTATCCAAACCATGTTTAAAACTAAATACAAACTGATACAACATGCTCACCTGTTTCTAAGATAACGGACAAAATCCGGGTGGTACATTTTGAAGTTTTTCACCGTCACATTTTCACCAAAGTATTTAGGTGGTCTGAAAAAGATTAAATTAACATTCAAAACAAACATTATAATCAGCAACACAACCAACACATTAAAGAACAGGGTTCCCACAACTTAGTTTACTGCAGCGACACTTTGGGGACGCCTCCAGGGGTAAGTCCGTCTGAATGTGTTAGGGGTGGCACGGTTCACAAAACCCTCGGTTCGGTTCGTATCACGGTTCTATGGTCACGGTTCTCGGTTCAGTACGGTTCTTGTTGTTATTTTTTCTTTAAATTTTTAACACTCCAGAAATGTATTATCTTATTAATGTATCCATAATTTAGGATACAGTATTAAAAAAAAGTTATATCATGTAATCATGCACAAACTGAATTTGACTTTAAGCACATTATTGGGACCATCTCTGAGGAAAGCCAGATGAGATTTTGATAGAGCAAGAAGGAAGACATTGATGATTTCAACATGCTTTTCATTTATTTGGCAAAAAAGAGAATGTGTATTGCCATCTACATGAACTTTATGTGCATTTTTAGCACACAAAGATAACTTGCATTTATTAAAATGCCAACTTCAGTGTAGCTCAGATTTATCACTGAGAGGCTGCTTTAATACTGAGAGAATATGTGGACGAGAGAGAAACATAACCTTTACACCTGTAATATTTAAATCCGTCTCTTTTGACCACTTTTGACCATTCTGTCCTGATTACTTTGAGGGGCAATTTCTGAAATAAGATCGCGCAACTTTCACACGCTAGCAAAATGAAACTACGCGGAAATCAGCCGCTTTAATTTTATCAATGAAAGGCTAAAAATAGCGCTAAAGACGTAAAACAGTACCTCAGATTAGATAAATGGTCGGAGAGAAGGCGGTCTCCTGTGGCTGTTCGAGCACATTCAACCCATAGACTGCAGTTCAATCTATTGTTTTATTTCCGCTGTCATCATAGGTAACATTAAATAAAAATATGTTTCCACACACCAAACTTATACGACGCTGGCGCATCCTCCAACTGCGGGCAGACTTCCTTTTCTCTCCCACTTGCCATTTCTACACGTAATATAACCTGTAGTATTTATACTCCAAACCAGTCACCTCTTCTTTCGCGCGAAAGGGAAACACGCTATCTGAGGTCACATACAGGGCATGAGACTACATTGCGCATGCCATGAACCGTTGAACCGTGCGGTACACACGCGCTCCGAACCGAGACAAGCGAACCGAATGGTTTGGATTTTTTTCATGGACCGTGCCACCCCTAGAATGTGTATATCAAATTCAACCAGTGGTGAGGCTTAAAGAACAGACTCTCTGCCTTCAAACAAACAATAGACAAACAAACAACATGGGGAAAAAAACATTTCATCCTATCTATATATTTTTTTCTGCTTATAAACTCAGCAAAAAGCTGAAATAACTGCATCTTTGTAAAAGAATTTTGTTAGAGATCAGATTCAGAATGATTATCAAAACATACAGAGAGTTTCAAATTAGTAAGTAACATTTTGGCATCAGTTGTTTCATCATATAATAATCACGGTTTCGCAGATTTACATAAAATGTTTTATCTTAATTGACGAGATAACTCGTCAATAGCGCCGGGAAAGAGTTAAAGAAGGACAAAATGGATAAAGCAATGAGAGTTGGACTTGATCTGTTTGGAGGACACTAAAACTGTACTGGATGAGGACATATAGAGTATCTTTATAAAGAAAAAAATCCTTAATATTTACTCTTTGCTGCGCTCAGGACCATTTTCAATGACCGTATGTGTGGCGGCCGCTCTCATAAGAATGTAGTCTCGGTCGTGATCTGGCAAAAAAATGTATCTGGTCTCCTGTACAGAGGGAAATAAAGAGTTGGTGAGAGCGAATTGAATAATGAATATATAAATATATTTCTGTTGGAGAACTCCAACAAGAATTAATGACAAACTAAAAGGTGGTCTAGCTGGACACCACTGTTTACCTCGGTTACTGGTGGTCCCCTGTAGCCAAAGCGAGCATAACTACGCATGGAGTTTCGCATGGTGTTTGTTGAGAATGTATAAAAAGATGTTCGAGTTCCCACATCCTCCTCAAACCCCTTTAAAATCGCACCATTCACCCTAAAAATTGAAGAGAGAACCATTAGGGCTTTACATTAATGGACAAGATTTGAACAAACTAAGGGATCTGTCTCATTTTTAAATAGTTAAAGAAGAAAACAAATGATGATACAATTATAGGCTATATATAAATAATAATAACTTTAATTGGTAAAGTGAAATAATGTAAGTTTACTTGTTACATCTTGAAGTAATTTCACTTTTTACAGTGTATGACGTTTGAGTTATATTATAATTTTTAATTCATTTAAAGACATCGTTAAAAAAATGTGCCACTTTTCATTTAAGGAAGTGTGTGCAAACGTATTGTATTGCAAAGTAATTGAAAAAACAGTTGTACATTTTACCGTCATACCGTATTTTATGGTTAGTCTATAGGTGTTATATTCTCCCTTACCTGAACACATAATCATGCTCATCAATCTCTTTGCCTTTTTTTGATCCATTCAGTATTCCTCCGTTTCCCACCACGGCACAGCGGATGCACGGCGATCTGTTTTTCCTTTGCTCCCAGTCGTCAAACATTAACCGATTTGCGGGTGTGTTTAAAATCCCCAGTGAGCTATTCAACACTGTGAAGACACAAAAATAAACTTAAACCCATCTCATAAAATATAAAAATTACAGTGCTCATACAAAAAATAATACTTTCATTTATTATTATTATTATTATAAGTAGCTGATTTTCAAAAAAGTTTTTTGTTCTTTAAAAGGGTTCCTATCTAAAGTATGAAATCAATTTAAGAAATCTGACTTTAATTGTTAAATTACGACAACACAAACCATCGACAGAAACACTTCCCCAGCCATGAGTTCCACTATAACGTCTCAATCGCTGGTACTCTTCTGGAGTAAAATGCTTTGCCCACTGCAGGACTGGAATTGTTTGTAGAAACGTCTCAGAGAAGTTGGTATGAGGTACACGCTTTCTGATATTGTTTGGACAGTTCTGAAATAAAAATAGCAATAAAGAAACCCATTGAATTTTTTCCCATTTACTGAGTTTTGAGCAGCACATTTAAGGACAATTGAAAGCAGAATTTTGATATTTTACATAAAATAGTTTGAAAGTGGGAACAATTCTTTAAATGCAGGTAGTTATTTAGAAAATACAAACATAATGTAAAAATTATACTATTTAGTCTACTAGTCAATTCAACTTGCTAATTTTTGACTATTTGCTGTCACTCATACACTGTAAAAAGTTGGATCAACTTTAAAAATTGCTTGAATTAGTAACACCTAAAAATATAAGTTTATGGAACTTAAAATTTCACTTTAGGTGAAAAATTAGGTTCACTTTTTTTAAGGTGTTACAATTACAAATTAAAGTAACTTTTTAAGTTAAAGCAACTTTTTACAGTGTAAAAGATGAATAAGGTAAACTATTTCAACTTCATTGCAAGTTAGCAACTCATCACAAGTTAAGATTAAAAATGTAAAAGTTAAAATTACTTGAAAAAGCTAATTTTATTTTACTTTTAATTAAAATTTGAATTTTTTAAAATTTATTTTTTTCTTTGTACACTGTAAAAAAATTCCTTAATTTAAGGTTAAGCAACTTGAGTATTATTTTATTTCAACATTATTTTGATCAACTCCTTACTTTCAAGTTGCTTAAAGGAACAGTATGTAGGATTGTGGCCAAAACTGGTATTGCAATCACAAAACTTGTGGCTAAAACTGGTACTGCAATCACACAACTGGTGGCCAATACACAACATGACAACATAAACATCAGTTGAGGGCTGCAACTCCACTTTTTAAATGACAATATCCTGGCCGGCCCACTGTTCTGAGTGATATAAGTATTTGAAATAAAAATTATATCTTAAAGGACAAGTTCGGTATTTTAGACTTAAAGCCCTGTTTTCAGATTGTTTATGGTCAAATAGAATGGTTTTGACTGAAATTTCGACATTTTCGGCTGCCCTGAGAATTTTCGCGTGTTTGTGTTTCAGCTCAGACCTCTACAATGGGTTTATAGGTGCACTGGAACAATCCTTCCTAAAATGCATTAAACGTTCGTTTACAAAGACGTGAAACTCACCGAGTGGTCAGGGGTGTTCACTGATATGCTCACACAAAAATCGCTGCAAAAGATGCTTTCCAACAGCTGTTTTAGCATTCGTTGTTAACTTGTGGACCTATTTCCCCAAACGCCTCACACCCGTACATTCTTCCGCTTAGAGCTTGAATAATAGACACTCCAGCCCAGGTGGTGGCGCTAATCCGCCTTTGCCAATTGCAAGAATAGAAACAAAGTTCCCGGCGCGGAGTAATACCGTACCTCACAGGACGTCTAATACAGTCAATGGAGTTGGTAAAAACTACGATAAAACCTGTTGGAATGTGTCTTTTGGAGCGATTTTTGTGTGAGCATATCAGTGAACACCCCTGACCACTCGGTGAGTTTCACGTCTTTGTAAACGAAAGTTTAATGCATTTTAGGAAGGATTGTTCCAGTGCACCTATAAACCCATTGTAGAGGTCTGAGCTGAAACACAAACACGCGAAAATTCTCAGGGCAGCCGAAAATGTCGCAATTTCAGTCAAAACCATTCTATTTCATCATAAACAATCTTAAAACAGGGCTTTAAGTCTAAAATACCGAACTTGTCCTTTAATGTCTAGTGACATATCAGGGCCATTTTATGATTAATTTATATACATTTCTTACATACTGTTTCTTTAAACTTAATTTTTTACAGTGTACAAAGTGACTTGCAGAACTTTTCACGATTTTATGTGATTTGCCATAGTGGCGATATTTTCACTCAGTTAAACATGAATTCTGATAAATTTCATAAGATTCATTTATGGTCAATAAATGTCTTAAAGGAAACCACCACAGTTTTTCAATATTTTACTATGTTCTCTTACCTCAACTTAGATGAATTAATACATACTTATTTTTTTGTTCAATGTGTGCACGTTTAATATTTGTTAGCATTTAGCCTAGCCCCATTCATTCCTATGGCTCCAAACAAAAGTTTTATTTTGTGCCACCATACTAACTCATGTAACTACTCATGTCTTTAAATAGGGAAAACATAGACGTGTTTGGTGGCTTCTAAATTCATTCCTGTTTGGAGCCATAGGAATGAATGGGGCTAGGCTAAATGCTTACACATTCACAAGGTGCTGTACAAAGATTAAAAGTGCACACATTGAAAAAAAGATAGGCATGCCATGTATTAATTTGTCTAAGTTGAGGTAAGAACATAGTAAAATATTGAAATTACTGGTCCTGTTGTGTGTCTACTTTTATTTGTGTGCCTACACAAGTGTCAGATTTAGCTTTCGCCTTTTCCATTTCGATCAGAAGTGTAGTTTCTGTGAAACTTTTGTCATTTATATCATAGTCCCGCCTCAAATCAATGCTATTGGTCGAGCAAATGTCCCTATGTTGGGTTATAGTCAAATGTGATTTACTTGGAAGTTCTTCATTTGCATTTATCTGACTGGCATGCATTCAGAGCCTGCATGTGTTTTGTAATCTGAATAAAAAAGTTTTAAGTGCAAGCTTCTGCATTTCACTATAAACCCATTATAACACTACAGTATGAACTGACACTTACTGTTTGTGAAGGAACATCATCCACAGCATACTGGTCACCAAAAAAGTCTGCTACAGTGGATTTTACTGGGATGATTTTTGTCACATTTAAAGGCACTGTCCTGTAAGCGTTTGTGTTTGGTTTTGTAACGCGAGGTTGTGTGTATTTTGAGTTTGATGGATCTTGAAGCTCTGACTGATCAACTGAATTCTCCTCGAGATCTTCAGCAATGTCCGTTTTATTTTTAGAAGATAGTTTATTGACTGAATCCTGCTTCAGTTCTTCATTATTGTTCAGTTCATTTTCTAAAGATAGTTTATCGATCAAATTCTGCTTCAGTTCTTTAATATTGTTCAGTTCATCTTCTGAAGACAGATCGTCTAAATCCTGCTGCAGATCTTCAGTAATGACCTGTTCATTTTTAGATGATAGTCGATAGTCCAAAGTGTTGTGGTTGATGTCATTTTCATCAAAAACCCACCTGTGAGCATAAAAAACAACAGTAAGCAAACTGCGATTTATTAAAATCGTGTCATTTGCTTTTTTTAAATACTTTATTCCACCTCAATATGCATAACATGTAAACACAACACTTTTGCGTTGAGTTTTGATTCTCACAAGTGTAAAAAAAATTGGTTTTGTGGCTCTATCAAAACATTTCTTTGTTTGTTTAGGCATGCTAATCTGACGTAACAACACTGAAGTCGTGGCAACAATGGCTGAATTTTTGCAGGGAGGTTTTTTTGTCCTTTGAGTGACACCCTTCACCTTTAAAGAAATGAACTCAAATAAAGATGTGAATGAAAAACATGACAACCATTGAATTTCGTGCCTTTATTGCCTTTGTTTGCCATACCCCAGTATAACATAACTTATAAACCACTCTGGTATACCAGGTGCGGACAACCATGTTGGATATGCCTGTGATATACTGTACGTAACGTAAGCAACACCATCATGAAGAAACCAGGAAGCAAATGTTTGTTTACGGATTAATAAATCCCGAAACTCATTGCTTGGGTCCTGAAACTAAGCAGCAGCGTCAGTTTTACATCACAATACCCGTTTGATTTCGACAGTACTTCTTCGTTAAACCAAAATCTGGCATTGACTGATAATTAAATATTTTGCATTACAAAACAGATGACTTTTGTCTGCATGTATTTTGGTGGCATTTCTGAGTAATTTTCTCAGTGTTCATTACATCTTATGGATGAGAAACACTATGCATCTGCAAAACATTATTAATTAACATTAACGATACATATGAAGAGTTTGGTTCCAAAATGAGTTTCTGTTAAAATCAGTATTGTATCAGGTCAGTATTAAAAAGTTAATTCTTAATTTTACGCAAAATCCAATATCCGGCGTGTTATTCTGTCATCTTTTCTACATTTTTTCCCAAAATGCTATAAATGCCAGTCCTCCTTCTCAGTAGAATGCAATGAATCTGCTAAACCAATCACAGCGCACCATTCCACGCATTGAAACAACAATGGCAGCGCACTGAATTCACACGGAATCCTAGTTTTCCTCATCTTTGTACTTCGTGATCGATAAACAAACAAAAACTAAATAATAATTTGATGGCATTGATAAACCTGTGGTGGTTTTCTGTGGCGAGGAAGAAACGTAAGCCATCAAAATCTAATAATTTACGTGAGAGGCACTCAGGCAACAAAAAAATTACGGCTGTTGCTCGTTCTCCCGACAGCATCAAGCTTCTGTCATGCTAACACATTGACCCCAGGTGATCTTATGAAAAACTTTCCATTATTTTACTAAAGGTCAATGAAAATTGAGCAGGACCAAAACATTTTACAGCTGATCGCTGTCCAAAAAGTTCAGCGACGACGTCCCACGGATGACAGCAGCAATGACAGTGTTATTAATATGACAAAGTAAGTGTTTAGATTAATGCCAATAATGTTAATTTTTTTAAACTAGTATACCACTAGTCAACTAAATGAATATAACATGGCAAAGATGAATGCACATTTATATATTGATTCAATAGATTTATAGCATTTTGAAAAAAAAAACTTAATGCATTTTGCGGAAAAAATAATCCGTTTTTATAATAAATCTTTGAAAATTAAATTATGGATTTGAATTTTTAATGTTATTATAACCTAAAGATGCTATGTGAAGATTTTAACAGAAAATAGTGGTTTTCATCTTGTCACTTTCTTGTAATAGGAAACACATTTTTACCGAAATTAGTCAAAATGGATTTATTGCGTTTTGGAACCAAACTCTTCATATATTTATTATGATTCATGCAATATAATACCAACATAAGAATTTCCTAAATTTCATTCTTTTGAAGTTTGTGTTAAATAAATCACATGTGTACCTTTTTACACACTGTAAAAGCAAATAGCAAACATTTTTAAGTTGTATTTTACCGTGTGGGCTGCAGGCTTTTTAAAGCATGTCTGCGTTTAAATTAGAGCTTTGGCCTTTTAAAAGCATCCAGGGCTACATTTCACATCACAGACTCTACTTTCAGTGCAATAATAGCTCTTAAGGCCCTAAAACCAAACCAGAGTATTTCTTTGCTTGACTGTAGCCAAAAACCCATGGGTGTTACCACTTGTTATAATTCCACTTAATAGTCGTACACAGTAAAAAATGCAGCTTGAAGTTCATTCAACCTACTATTTTTAGTTTTGACATGTAATAAGTTGACATAACTCATAAAAACAAGTTGAAATTGTTTAACTTAATTTGTTAAGTTAAAGTAAAACAAAAATACATGTTGAATTTTTACAATGTAACAAACAATCGTTACAGTTGTGTCAGCCTAAGGATGGGGGCTGTCATCTCTGAACCTCGCTTTCCCTCAAAGTTTCTTTCTCATATTAGGCAGTTCCTTATATTGCCCACTTAGGGTTAAAAGACACTACCCATTGTAAAGCGTCTGACGCTTGTCTCCATGACGACTGCATGTTGAAATGATTAGCAGGGGGACTGTGCCTCATGATCTCTGCTCTCGAGAGACAACATGCAGATTATTTACTTCCTCAATATAACAAATAATGGCAGGCAGGCAACAGTAACCAAAGCAGGCAAACTTTAAATTAAATCAGAAACTATTAAAATTGCTATCGGCTTTCCATGTACTGTACGTTTCCATGTGTGTTGTTCTTTATAAACGTGCAAACATAAGTATTATAAGTAAAGCTCTACCTGTTGTGTTTTGTGTGAAACATGGTAGCTTTTTCCCATGGCATTTGGATCTGCAGTGCCATGCACACTACAAATAATGCCAACGATCCGATTCCCACCAAAGCTATGAAACATAGCAGCAGTCTCCGTGGAAGCTGAACCATCATCGTAACACTTTCCTTGCTCCCAAATTGCCAAACGCCTGGTCACATCTTAAGGACATGGGGGATTTGATGAAAACCGTTTAGAAAAAATTGTGCTCCTCAAGAACAACAACTTGGTAGAATCCGTAAATTTTTATTTGAGGCTTTCGCACTGGGAATCTTGTGCACCACGGAAGTTCTCTAGAGGGGAAAAATAAAATTGTAAGTGCACATAATCCTGCTTTAATTAAAGAGTCTAAAAACCAGGAAGAAGGGATCCAGATTTCAGACCTGGGATTAACTACTGGTTTGTGATGTAAACAAGTAGTGTCAAGGCAACTTCAGGATTGAAAAAGTGGAAGAATGAACAGTAATAAAATTCAAGGCACTACATGGTGCATGAGTAAAAGTCGTTGTTAGGATCTCTCCCAAGTGACAGATCTAGGAAACAAACATAACTCCCTCAAGGAACATTTCTCAAGGGCTTTTTAATGTCACATGTTTTATTATAGTACTTATTCAACATAAATATCTATTATAAATCAAATCATTTTGAATTAATGCACATCGAACTGTTATATAAAAACAATTATATTGAATGGGTGTCTGTTCTTGCAGATCCCGAAATACAACATTTCAATGCATCAAAGCACTCATTGTGATTATGAAGATAAATGTGTCACCAATAACACTCAAACAATAAGCTAACATCTTTAATGTAGTTTATTTTCTTTATCAGTTTATTCATAACTAAAGGATGTTTTTAAAAACTCTATATGCAGCATTGAAACGTTCTCAGCTGAAATAGCAGTTTTTGATATTATTGCCTCCCTAAAATGATTTGCTCTGTTGGTATTCTTATCGCTTTCGTTCTAAACCCTCTGCGTAATGTAGTCTTCATTCACACGCACAATTATCTGAAATCCTGTTCGTTTTGTACAAATGTGGAATGACAGGAATGCCATTTGCTTTAATGGGTTTTTGTGAGACTGGGGTGTTTCAGAAACTTTTATTTTGCTTTCTGGAGCTCAGAATAGACCATGAGTAATGTCTGAAGACGACTGCACTGTAAACCAAAGTCCATTTTTTAAGGAAGCTTTTGAACTGCATACAAGCTCTTAAATAATAATAATAATAATAAACTATTTCTAAGTGATTAAAATAAACTAAAATAGTTTAGTTTTACCTACTTATAAATACCCATGTTTTCCATAATAAAGACATTTTACAAAAACTTAGTAACTGTAACCATGAGTATTGTTCAAGAACAGCTTCCTCATCTTTACACTCAAAAAGAACTACTTAAATACACAAAAGACATTTAAATCCAATCAAAAATATCTCATACCTTAAGGGAAACTTCTGTCAAGCGATGAAAGTTGGATTCGGGCAACGCTGAGCTCAGTTTTACAACTCAACTCTAACAGGCACAGTCACACAGAGAGGGGCTTGAGAGGCGGCCCTATTGTGAGATGAACAACAGCTGCTAGGAAGTCGTTCACTCCCCTATCCCCTCCCCCTAAAAAAAAACAACGTATGAGGAAGAGAGAGATGGCTACGTACCACGAGCAATCAGTCATTTGAAAACTGACAAGAGACTTGACCAGAAAAACTACAAGCTTTTTTTTACTTTTGAAACAAAACCCTAAATACACAAACGCTCCTATTCAGGAACTAAAAAACAGATGCAATACAAAAAAACTAAATTGCATGCAGAGACAAGCAGAAAACAGCGTTTTAAAAGTCGGTCTATTTTAGTTTGTAGTTTTTTTTTATTTCCACGTCACTACATACAAAGGACATAATGGTTGCATGGGGCTAAAAAAAAAAACTTTAGGATTTTGCACAACCCTTTCAGTTTCGTTTCAGGTCAAACTTGCATTAATCTGCTATTGCACAAAGGCAAATGTAGCTAACCACATTAAAATAACTGAAGCTACAAAGCTGATGAATTTTCTGCAGATGAATTACTTTTAAAGTAGTCATTTTGTGGACGCTAAAAAAGTAGTTTAAAACCTAATCACATTTTTTTAGTTTTTCTTTAAATGTCATGTGCTGCAGGGTGTGACACAAATTACACACATTTCCGTGATATGAGGTCATAAAACTTGAAAATACCATGAGACACTTCACATAGAGAGGACACAAAGACCAACGAAAGCTGAGAAAAACAACACAAGTTTATTTTAAAGATTTATTGTCTTACTAACAATCCAAGCATATATTCTTCACTGTTCACAAACAGCTACTAATCCTGATATACAAAACATAGGAAGAGGGAAAAAAACAAATAAGGGCTACATGTTTATTTACATAAAACAAGACGAGACGAGACGTCATAAAAGCACAAAACATGAAAGAAGTTACCCTCCGGGAAGGCAAGGGCAACTGACTAAAATTTATTAAGATAACAATAAAAGTAGTGTTTTCACTTCATAGTCAGAGTAAAATGGCGACCGGCGCTTGGCTCTTAAACAAAACACACACACAAAGAAGTGTTCATTGGCACGAGTGGGACTGACACGCACCAGCCATGCCAACCGCGCTGCCATCAGACGGCGTGAAGACAGCCAAAGACCTGCATCTGCTGCAAAAATTCACTTCTAACCTTCAGACAACGTATTTGAAACATTCTCAGAATGTTTATAGCATGAAACCTTACACCTAGGCTCCAATAAAATGCATCCAACTGACCTTGTATGCACATACAGAGTTGGATTAAATTAAAAATGACTAAAAACTAAAATATTTAAATTTTTTACTTAAAGTGAGAAAAAAAATCTATTTAGCCGTTACCAATTGAAGTCATTTTTTAAGTTGATCAAACTTTCCTTTTTACAGCATTTCATGAAATAATGCTTAATATACATCTACCACACCTTCAACTAATACTTATGTGCCCGGGCAAAATGCCAGCTTGCGGTTTAGTGAAATTGTTCTTTTGTGGCATGTAAACCAGAGTTTAGATCACAAACCTGAACACAATAAAATGAAACCCGATCTGTTTGTTTTGGGAAATAGTCATTATTAAACAGGAACGAGGGAGTGTTTACTCCGATCGGAGTGTATATTCAGCTTAGTTCGCTGAACAAAACACAATTCAGGAAACAGGACTTAAAACCCATTGAACAATGATAAATCCAATGCATTTTCAGTTCGAGAGAGAAGGTAGAAAGATTGGTCACGTATTTTTTCAATTCAGTTTGGCACCGATCAACGAAAGTTAGATAAAACGTATTTAAGAGGAAGGTAACCATAGACACAAAAACTTAAATTGAACATTCAGAATCAAGAATACAAGGCTCACATTCACTGCTTATCATTATTATAACTCCTCTTAAATAAATCTTAAAATACTGTTCGGGGGAAAATAAATAATTAATCTTTTTGTCATTTCATGCGTTGCGCAAATGTTTCTTCTTTTGTTGACGCACATCCTGACGAAATACATTAAGTAACAAAGAAGACCAGCGAGTTTGAAACACCTACCCCAACCGTGACTTCTATACGGCATTTGTCTCGTCTCGTCTCGTGGGTATGAAGCTTGTTATACATTGCAGAGAGACTTTTAATTGCGCTTGAAACCACAACTATGTCACAAGTGCAAACCGTATCTGAATCAATAGTTACACGAACAACGTTCCTAACTAAACAATAGTCATTTACACAGCCAATACCGCCAACGGAATTCAATTTGTAAATGATGAATAGATGACATGATGAATTGATAAGAATGCTCTTCAAACATCACCCAGTCTAAAGCTAACAACATGTCAAATTTATTTAGCCCCAACTAGGATGTTGATCTAGAAACACGTTCTACTATGACTTGCAATCAAATCCACCTTCATATCAAGTCCAGCCCAGCTCTGCTGCCACGCATCAACCAAACCCTCGCATCCATCTCTTTTTTATTTCACTTGCTATGGCCATCTCATCTGAACCCCAATCCTAATTCGTCAATGTAAATACAAAACAGCTGCATGTATTTATCTCGCGAGCGTTTCGATCTACTGTCAGTTCCTGTCAATTCACAAAAGCACTTACTTATCTATTTTATCTCTCAACAAAACCTTGACTTATCCTGCCATCTTTATATGACGTCTGATGCGGAGCTGGGCTGGGTATGTGTGAACATGTTTGGTGGCCTGAGGGCTTCTGGGATATCTCCTGTAATTTACAGACAGCCCAGAGGGACAAAAGGCATCTGTATGCAACAGAAAAGGGGCAGGGGTGTGTGTATGTTTGTAAATGGGGGGGCTTTTCTTTTTAATGTTAAGGTGACTGTCTCGACTTCATAGCCTTTGGCTCTCCCGCACCTCCCATTTCCTTTACTCTCAAACTCTGGGGAGAAGCGAGATGGTACGTAATGAAAGAAACATCTGGAAAGAATTTCCAGTAAATACCTCCAGTAAATACTACTTGGGCGAATCCTTCAAAAACAAGTGCAGAACTATTTCACCTCAAAAAATTAAATCAAAAGATAATTTTTTTAAATTTATTTATCTATTTTTTTTCAGAAACAAAGAGGTTTTGTTCCAGAGTTAGCAAAAACTCATTTCCATCTGTAGTCCCCCGCAGGTGCACACATTACATTACAAATAAATTAGAAAATTAGATTTTGCCAAATTGTAAGATTTTTTTCCACTATGATCCCCAACAAATTCTCTAAACCCAGAGTTGGGTCAAACGCGGACAAACCCAACAGTTGGGTTAAAAATAACTCTATGCTGGGTTGTTGTTGTTACCTAACCATGGGTTAAAACAACTCGGCATAGAGTTTGCACTGCAAAAATGACTTTCTTACTTAGTATTTTTGTCTTGTTTTCAATAGAAATATCTAAAAATTCTTAAATTAAGATGTTTTTCTTGATAAGCAAAACGACCTAAGTAAATAAGTCTAGTTTTAAGACAAATAATATACAATTTAAGTGAAATTGTCCTTAAAACAAGCAAATTATCTGCCAATGGGGTGAGCAAAAAAACTGAAATAAGATTTCTTTTTTCTTAAACACTAAATTCAAGTAAATTTTATCACCCATTGGCAGATATTTTTGCTTGTTTTAAGCATAAATTCACTGAAATTGTATATTTTTTGTCTAAAACTAGTATTATTTTCTTAGGTCATTTTGCTCATCAAGAAAATACATCTTGATTTAAGAATTTTTAGATATTTCTACTGAAAACAAGACAAAAATACTAAGTAAGAAAGTCATTTTTTGCATTGTGTCTAACAAATAATATTTAATACTGGATTACAGTAATTTTGTAATGGACTATAGCAGTGCTTCCCAATCCTGGCCCTCGAGCACCCCTTCCCAAAAACTTTTAGACGTCTCCTCATTTAAAACACCTGATTACAAATAAGCTGATGAGTTAAATCAGGTGTGTTAAATAAGGAGACATCTAAAACTCTTTGGGGGTGGGTACTCGAGGACCAGGATTTGGAAGGAATTTAGTAAGATATTACTGTAGAACAATGTTTTAATGTTTTAATAGATTAAATTTATTTAAAAATGTATTTATGTAAATTCAATTTATTTAAATGTATTCCAGTGCAACAACACTACCAAATTATGTAATGCTTTAAAAATAATTTACTAAATATTTTATGTAATTAATGTAATAACATAACATTAAAATATAGTTCTCATTGGTTTTTATTTTTATTTTACGTGAAATACGATCTGAACATGTTTTTGAGGTTTCGTGACATCCGCCGTGTGACATTTGTTTATTGATTTATCTGAGCATGACGGCAAGGGTTAAGCGGAATCTGTCATTTCGTCGAAATTCGTGTTGGAGAAACAAAAACTCTTCAGGAAACCTAATAGAAGATTATATTTGTTTCTTATTTCTTGGCCTGTCGCCATTGGAACTTCAAAGAGCGACATACTGAATGAGAAGTCGGGTGGAACCAAACAATCCACCCATATTTCATTCCTTAGGTTCTAAACAACCAAAAGAAAACAGAAATGAGACAAGAATGTTTTTTAAAACGATTGGTTTGTTGATGTTGTCAATCATTTTCCCAAGAGCTGTTTTCTCTGTTGTTCCAACAAAGACTCGAGATGATCGGCTCTTTTCACTGCAGCCTAAAAAAACAGAGAGAAAAAAAGAAGTTTGTGGATTAAAGACATTGATGACAACATTTAAACACTGGCATTGTGTACACGTGATATTAACAAGGGTTATATGAATGTCAGCCTTGACAGTGATGTATTTCTAGAGATGCACAGATTGAAATTTTTCTATTGGTGTGACCTGATTTTTGCAGATTTTCTTTCTAAGAACTATAATTTGTAGGCTACAAACAAAAATCCACTTTTCTTTAAAAATAAAAAGTATTTTAATTAGAGCTGCATGATATATTGAAAAAATTTCATTTACAGTATGTCAGTGTATGCGCTACCCAAATCAAGGACTTTGCTGCCGTAACATGGCTGCAGCAGACCAGAGCCATAGAAAAACAGAGTTGTGCCACCGGAAGTCCAGAAGCTCGCCCGTCACATGATTCACGGAGATTTCAGTTAGTTCCTAGAAGCCCATAGTGAGCCATTGAAATACATTGAGTTAGAGGCAAAGAGCTGTGATTTTTCTTAATTTACAGTCAAGAAACGTGTTTTTTTTTACAATATTTATATATCACATCAAAATGTGAAGGTAGTATTGTTATGTAGTTATATAAACAAAGTTTTTTGACAAATTAAATTCACCAATATAGGAAGATTTGTATGGTCATCTGCTGGTATGTCCCTTGTTAACATGTTTTACGCTGCCTTTAGTAACTTTAAAGCTTTAAAATGCATCACACTGTGTACTAATGTAAGTTTATGCCTGTTAATAATATACAAAGTGAATGTGCTGTGTATGTAACTCATACTGGTTTAATTTATTAATATACAAAGCACAACATAAAAAAAGACTCACAAAGCACTTTGTTTAATTTATTATAAATTATAATAATATTTCTGGCTTTGTGTAGTTTTCTTTTTGTTGTTAATATAAACATCTGATGGGAAATAACATCATCATCACTTTAAATGATTACTGATCTCTTAACTATGTAAGTATACATTTGACAAGTTATTAATAAATTAATTTATTTTATTTTATTTATTAACCAGCAAAACCACAGTGTCAAAAACACTCCACCCATACGTTTGATGCATAAATATGCACTTTATACCAGCATCACTTTATTTAATAGCCTCTCTAATTAGACAATATTTACAATAATGAATGAATCTGCATTAAGAAAACAAAATTTACCAATAAAAGGCTATTCGTGATTTTTTGTGTGTTGCTAAAGTTATCCACAGCTTGTCCTAGCCTGACCCGTTTTCTACTAACACCCCCTAAATGTACTTATTAAATGAGAAATAATGCACTACAAACACACTGATGCATAAAGTCATTCGATTTACATGTATTGCTAACATACAATCTTATTTGTAAAGCGTATTAAGTCTTAAATCTTGTATTAAGTTCAACACATTCAATCTTTCTAATGCAACTCTATGGAGCTGACTGTGACTTCCGGGAACTCTGGAGAGACTCCGTGGTCCGCCATTGCTGTAAAAAAAACCGTTCCATTGGAGTCAACGGACTTGACGTAACTCTCTCCTTCTATGGCTCTGCAGCAGACGTAGTGATATTGTTCATGTTACGGCAGCAAAGTCCTTGATTATTACACCCAAAATAAGAGTATAGGTCCTAACCATATCTGCCTAGAAAATCGCAACTTTTAATTTTCTGTCGGTCTTAGTACACGATGTAACTAAAGAAGAGTCAAGTTTTGAACAGGAAAAATATCAAAACTCTTTGGTTATTTTTTTAGTGCGATGCTAATGGTCTAATCAGATTCAATGAATTGTGCTAAGCTATGCTAAAAGTGGTAGCGCCAGACACGCAGATCGGCTGAATGGATTTTAAGATGGTAAGAATTAAATGTTTTACTCTAGGGGAGCTGGAAAACGAGCATATTTTCAAAAAAAGTCTAATGTCCCTTTAAAGCAATAATTGAACATTAAATTGATCCAAACAGATTAAATACTATTACTCCCCTACGTCACATCATCAACTATATTGTTAAACCAACATGGTTCAAACAATGGATGTGCGACAAGGTTCGACAAACAGTTGTGGCAATCGTACTATGGTGGTTTAGCAGCGATTTATGTTGTTTTTCCATGTTATGAACTCTTAAGCAAAGTCCTGCACACGGACGGTTGAACTGGTGGAATGATACCAACTTGTCATTTGCGGGAAATAATGTCTTACCTCATGTTGTTTCCTAAGGTTATTCACAGTCTCTTCCTTCTTTGTAATAGCTGACTTCACTCTAGAAAAGAAAGAGATGGAAATTCAATACAGATAAGATCATAAATGAGAAGCACATCGCATTTAACCGCTCAAACGTTATTTGCATAAAAAAACTTTAAACAAGGATCTACAAGTCTGCCATTTCCCTAATCCTCACCTTTGATGCACCTCCGCGAGCTCCTCCTCTTTCTCTCGACTTACTCTCTCCACCTCTAATCGGAGTCGTGCCTTTGCCTCTGAAACTTCAATTTTCATTCTTTTGTTCTCGTCCTCCGTCTCTACCAAGCGCTCGGCAAACTCCTGCCTGATCACCTCCGCTAGGCTTCGACGCTCCTCTGATAACTTATCACGTGCCTGTAATCAACATTAGGAAGAAACGTTAGAAAAAATGCAAACTGATACTTTCGAAAAACAAAAAACGTAACTTTAATAAGATCTTGAGTGAAATAAAATGTCTATACTATACAATACAATAAATTCATCATGTTTTCAATTGTTAAGATCAGAGTCAGATCCACAAGTATTATACTTACAATTCCCAGTCCTGACTAAGAAAAAGCATGGATATAAAGGCATTTGTTGATTAATTGCTACTGTTAAACATTCTGTATCTACACAAAAGTCTTTTGTGTTGGCACATTCTTATCTCTATGTCCTGCACTATAGTAGCAGCAGTCAAGCGTACACAGTTAACAAAGAAGGCTAAACGTCACCTAGTTTATTACACCTTTGAGGTAATGAGCTATTGATAAAAAGAAAGTCGTTTTAAAGAAAGTTTAATCAGCTCACTTGTGCAATGTTACAAATAAATTATTTGCTATACTTCTGCTGACATTTCTATAAGATGCCGTTGTAACTATGAGTCCTGGGATGAAATTTAAAAACCAGTTTGAGTGTAAAGAAACATCCTGGAGAGATTTTCATAAGCAAATAAACTTCAACTACACTTTCATAATGACAAACAGGTCAAAACAGCTCTCGACTTAAACTGCAAGTCATTGTTTTGAAAATGTGGGAAGTGTAATTGAAGCTCTCATGAGATTAATTACTGGACTTAAGGAGTGGTTTTCATGACAATACATAATTAAACATAAACACTTTAAAAAAAAGAATACAACACTTAAATGGCAGTAATTTTTACTAACAAGTAGTAAGAAAAAGTTTTGTGTCATTATACAACTATCTTACACCCGGCGTAATGCAGCGCAATGCGCAACGCAAGTGTCTTTTGCTAGTTTCCACCCTGCGCAATGATCATTTTACGTTTAGCGCCATGTTGTTTATATAGCAAATGCATTTGCGCCCATTTTTGCACCCATGGACGTTCTGAAGTAAAAACGAGGTATGTTCAGTTGCATTGTTGGCGCGTTGCTATTTTGAGGCAATTAAAATAGACTACGCCATTGACCAACAAAAACCTGCTCTAAAGTCAGTGGCGCAATATGTTTTTTGTTATTTAAAGAGCGCATTAATAATATGCGCCTATAAATGGAACTACAACGCGGGTTTGCTTATCACAAACATAAATGTGCAGCAGCACAAAAACGCTTTTAATTATGAAAGATTAAAGGATTGAATGTAAAAGATTATTATTGAGTCTCTTGGACATAAATGAGGACCGATAATGAGACGTTAGAAGACGCAAAGAGCTGCTTCATCTGCAGCCTGGTAAGTAAATAAATGCCTTGCTTTAAACAAATGCATCTGTTTTTAAATGTTTTTTTTAAATGCTACCTTGCGGATTTATTGTATATGATGACTCTGTGCCTGTGGATATGGTGAGATGAGAAACATTTTTAAGTAATGCTTAAAAAAACTCAAGACGCTGTCCAAGTGATGAAACGCGCGGGTAAATTCTTTATCTCCTGTTTGTTACAAATAAAGTATTTTTACAGTACAAACCTTTTCTTACATACTTGTAATTTTTTTATGATATTGGATAGCCATACATTTAAAGCAATTAAAAGCCTGCTTTTTTACTTCCATGACTAAAAGAAAACCGTTTTTTTAAGGTTTTAATAAAAAAATAACAATTTCAATACAAGTAAAAAACAACACAATTATTTAACATTAATCTTAAAATGGGGATCTTCTTCCTCCGCTTAGTTTTTCAGTTTAGAAAAGTCCGTCATCTAAATAGGGATTAGACATAGCGCCAGCGCAAAGCAGCTAAGACTTTCATTGGTTTATTGCACATTACGGCCAAAACACACCCATTACTCATAAAAAAAGGACCAACCCTTTTCGACCATGCACTCAGCGCACAAACCATTTTTCCCTTCGTGAAATTAGCAAAAGTGGTTTCGGACACGCCCATTTAGACGTTGCACTGTGCGCTTTAGACAATGCGCTTAGATCGTTAAAATGGAGCCCATAATGTTACAAACCATTAGTATTTTTACAAAAAAAGTACAGCAAAACAGTATTGTCTTTTAATATGCTAGAAACTTTAATATTTTTACGAATAAGTAATATGTTGAAACAGCACTGTATTAAAATACGTCAAGAACATTCAGACTTTTACGAATAAATAGTCCGTTAAAACAGCACCGTATTTAAATATGTCAAGAACAATCACATTTTTACGAATAAGCAGTCCGTTAAATCAGCACCATATTAAAATACGTCAAGAACATTCACACTTTTACGAATAAGTAGTACGTTAAAACGGCACTGTATTAAAATACGTCAAGAACATTCACATTTTTACGGATAAGCAGTCCGTTAAAACGGCACTGTATTAAAATACGGTAAGAACATTCACATTTTTACGAATAAGTAGTCCGTTAAAACAGCACCGTATTTAAATACGTCAAGAACATTCACATTTATACGAATAAGCAGTCTGTTAAAACGGCACTGTATTAAAATACGGTAAGAACATTCACATTTTTACAAATAAGTAGTCCGGTAAAACAGCACCGTATTAAAATACGTCAAGAACATTCACATTTATACGAATAAGCAGTCCGTTAAAACAGCACTGTATTAAAATACGTCAAGAACATTCACACTTTTACGAATAAATAGTCCGTTAAAACAGCACTGTATTAAAATACGGTAAAAACATTCACATTTTTACAAATAAGTAGTCCGGTAAAACAGCACCGTATTAAAAAACGTCAAGAACATTCACATTTATACGAATAAGCAGTCCGTTAAAACGGCACTGTATTAAAATACGGTAAGAACATTCAAATTTTTACGAATAAGTAGTCCGTTAAAACAGCACCGTATTTAAATATGTCAAGAACAATCACATTTTTACGAATAAGCAGTCCGTTAAAACGGCACTGTATTAAATACGGTAAGAACATTCACATTTTTACCAATAAGTAGTCCGTAAAACAGCACCGTATCAAAATACGTCAAGAACATTCACATTTATACAAATAAGCAGTCCGTTAAAACGGCACTGTATTAAAATACATCAAGAACATTCACATTTTTACGAATAAGCAGTCCGTTAAAACAGCACTGTAATAAAATACGTCAAGAACATTCACATTTTTACGAATAAGTAGTCCGTTAAAACAGCACCGTATCAAAATACGTCAAGAACATTCACATTTATACAAATAAGCAGTCCGGTAAAACAGCACCGTATTAAAATACGTCAAGAACATTCACATTTATACGAATAAGCAGTCCGTTAAAACAGCACTGTATTAAAATACGTCAAGAACATTCACACTTTTACGAATAAATAGTCCGTTAAAACAGCACTGTATTAAAATACGGTAAAAACATTCACATTTTTACAAATAAGTAGTCCGGTAAAACAGCACCGTATTAAAAAACGTCAAGAACATTCACATTTATACGAATAAGCAGTCCGTTAAAACGGCACTGTATTAAAATACGGTAAGAACATTCAAATTTTTACGAATAAGTAGTCCGTTAAACTAGCACCGTATCAAAATACGTCAAGAACATTCACATTTATACAAATAAGCAGTCCGTTAAAACGGCACTGTATTAAATACGGTAAGAACATTCACATTTTTACCAATAAGTAGTCCGTAAAACAGCACCGTATCAAAATACGTCAAGAACATTCACATTTATACAAATAAGCAGTCCGTTAAAACGGCACTGTATTAAAATACATCAAGAACATTCACATTTTTACGAATAAGCAGTCCGTTAAAACAGCACTGTAATAAAATACGTCAAGAACATTCACATTTTTACGAATAAGTAGTCCGTTAAAACAGCACCGTATCAAAATACGTCAAGAACATTCACATTTATACAAATAAGCAGTCCGTTAAAACGGCACTGTATTAAAATACGGTAAGAACATTCAAATTTTTACGAATAAGTAGTCCGTTAAAACAGCACCGTATCAAAATACGTCAAGAACATTCACATTTATACAAATAAGCAGTCCGTTAAAACGGCACTGTATTAAAATACGGTAAAAACATTCACATTTTTACAAATAAGTAGTCCGGTAAAACAGCACCGTATTAAAAAACGTCAAGAACATTCACATTTATACGAATAAGCAGTCCGTTAAAACGGCACTGTATTAAAATACGGTAAGAACATTAACATTTTTACGAATAAGTAGTCCGTTAAAACAGCACCGTATTAAAATACGTCAAGAACATTCACACTTTTACGAATAAATAGTCCGTTAAAACAGCACCATATTAAAATACGGTAAGAACATTCACATTTTTACAAATAAGTAGTCAGTTAAAACAGTACCGTATTAAAATACGTCAAGAACATTCACATTTTCACGAATAAGCAGTCCGTTAAAACAGCACTGTATTAAAATACGGTAAGAACATTCACATTTTTACGAATAAGTAGTCCGTTAAACTAGCACCGTATTAAAATACGTCAAGAACATTCACATTTATACGAATAAGCAGTCCGTTAAAACAGCACTGTATTAAAATACGGTAAGAACATTAACATTTTTACGAATAAGTAGTCCGTTAAAACAGCACCGTATTAAAATACGTCAAGAACATTCACACTTTTACGAATAAATAGTCCGTTAAAACAGCACCATATTAAAATACGTCAAGAACATTCACATTTTTACAAATAAGTAGTCAGTTAAAACAGTACCGTATTAAAATACGTCAAGAACATTCACATTTTCACGAATAAGCAGTCCGTTAAAACAGCACTGTATTAAAATACGGTAAGAACATTCACATTTTTACGAATAAGTAGCCCGTTAAAACAGCACTGTATTAAAATACGTCAAGAACATTCACACTTTTACGAATAAATAGTCCGTTAAAACGGCACTGTATTAAAATACGTCAAGAACATTCACATTTTCACGAATAAGCAGTCCGTTAAAACAGCACCGTATTAAAATACGTCAAGAACATTCACATTTTTACGAATAAGTAGTATGCTGAAAATGCATCGTATTAAAATACTCCAAGAAACTCTTAATATTTTTACAAATAAGTAGTATGTTAAAACAGCATTTTATTAAAATACACCAAGAACTCTAACGCACTATTTTTTATATTTGAGTGTATTTTAATACAATGCTGTTTTAATGTACTACTTATTTTTTTACATAGTAAAAATGTTCTTAGAACATGTTAATACCTTACTACTTTAACATACAACTTATTTTTTTTAAATAAGTACTACAGTATATGTATACGCTAAGAACATTAATATTAAAACAAAAAAAGGGAACTGAAAAAGTGTAAGAATTATTCATATTTATTATATGGTATGGTATGGTATTTATTATATGGTAAGAACTATATCCTAGTACCCAGGAGTTTCTGCTCTAAAACAGCCAAACAAAGGGCCTTTATGAGTACAGATAA
This sequence comes from Paramisgurnus dabryanus, assembly GCF_030506205.2. Taxonomy (NCBI): domain Eukaryota; kingdom Metazoa; phylum Chordata; class Actinopteri; order Cypriniformes; family Cobitidae; genus Paramisgurnus; species Paramisgurnus dabryanus. The sequence goes on along the minus strand of NC_133337.1, from coordinate 46,003,630 downwards.
GAGTGCAGTAAAAATGTGCATGATATCATTGGAAAGCCTTTGGCATACAATAGAGACTTTATGAGACTGCTACATACTTCTTTAGTCCTCAGACAAACAGAGCAACATCCCATGACTTCACATACCTGGGTGAGGTCGCTTATCTCCTGTTCTTTCTGTCGTAAGAGCGACTGCAGGCGGAGGAGCTCTGCCTCCATCTCGCTCTGTTTCTCCCGCATCTCCTGCTGTTTCTGCACTGCCGCCCGCTCCGAACGTTCCAGATCTCTGACCTCGGCCTCGTATTTCTCCCTCACGCGCTTTATCCTGCGAACACACCCCACACCATATAATTATACATTTACTGCTCCAAACCACAGTCCTTCAGCTAAAGTGAAATAAATGGTCCTCAATGATTTATGTCAGTGCCTTGGGGTGATTGAAAACGTTGTTGAAAAGACCAGGAATGGACAAGGAATGCTCTTCCAGATGGTAAATACATTTTCAGATTTTGTTGGAAGATTACAATTAACCATTCATCACAAAACTAATAATGTGCGCTAAACAAATACAAAGTAAGTCTATTATGATTTCTTCTAGACTTGAAAATAGGTTGTTATAAAAAAGCGTGCACATTTTATTTCTTTGATGTGGAAATGCTGGAAAGGCATCCTGTGCTCTCTACAGATACACAAACAGGAAGTGGAAACACACCGGTTGTCAAATGCTCTCTCGCACTCCTCTCTCGCTCCTCGGGTTTCCTCCTCCAGCCTCTGAATGGCCAGCTCGATCTCTTTATCTCTCCCTCGACGTACTTCCTCTTTCAGCTCTCGCTCTCTGCTCAACAGCCATGCTTCCTGTGAGAGAAAACATCATGTTCACAACCACAGAAATTTACCTATACAAACACACACCTACATTAATACACTGCAGTGAAAACACTTCAGTGGCTTGTGGTGTCTAAACAAAGCATTTGTGAGATCGGCATGTTTTCTGATGTGAGAAATGCGCCATGTAAAACTAAATTCTGATTGTTTTAATCAATGTATGTGTGCAAAAATATATTGTATAAGCATTTGAGGGTTGAAACAGGAAGTGTGTAAAAGTAATGCAGTGTTCCAGCAGTGAGATTTAAGCTGTTGTCATCTGCTGACATCTGGGGCCGGATTCACAAAAACATCTTAAGACAAAAAATAAGAACTTTCTTAAGATAAATTATAAGAAGTGCGTAAGAATGTTCCTAAGTCCAATTCTCAAACATTTCTTAAGAAGTAATTAAATATTTACTAAGGATCTTAAAGGAGCATTTCACCCGTAGAAACATTAATCTTTATTGAAAGTGCGTCATAGTTGTAGTCGAAATGTAACATACATTTAGAATTTGGTGCCTATTTGGTGACCGAGAAAAGGGGTGTTTGTAGTCTCACCCCCTCAACAAAGATATTGGACTTACTTCTTTCAATGATGCAAAATGATGATTTTTACATCATTGAAAGAAGGAAGTGCAACACTGAAATCTGTATTTCTCCTGTCTCAGCGGAAACTGAGGAATTTATGCACAACCATTCAAAAACATGACTGCGGTTCTAACAATACAAAGCTTAATGCCAATGGGTGAAGTGTCCGTTTAAAGGAGTAGTCCACTTTATAGATGGGGCCCATTGACTTACCATAGTATTTTTTCCCTACTATAAAAAGTCAATGGACCCCATCTTTAAAGTGGACTACTCCTTTAAGGAAAAAAACTAAGAACTTTCTTAAAAAGGTTTTTTGAGAATACAAAATATTCTTAACTTTTGAACTGGCGGTTAAGAAAAATTAAGAAGTATGTTTTGTGAATCCGGCCCCAGGACACAGCATTCTCAGAGTATAGAGAACAAAATACATTATGTAGGTTCAGTATGAAATCTTATTTAATAGTAAAACACACACACTACCTCTTTCTTCATGTAATTTTCTTCCCATGTCTGTTTCTCAATCTCAAGTCTTTCCTTGAGGGCTTTTATTTCAACCTAATGAAAAGGCATGCGGACACATTAAGGCACAATAAAATATTTCAATTTGATCTCACTCATTTCTGTCACCTGTCAAACAGGATATTTTGGTATATACACTGGTATGCATTTATCATTCCAAAGCCTCAGGTAAAATACGCACAGCCAACTATTAATAAGACAGAAGGTGTGTTCGACATCGGCTGTGGCTGGATGTAACCGATCGGCGAGATTAACCGCGTGCAGTCGGGGAGGAGCTGAAAACGGAGACGTGAAGTCGGACGCGCTGTGGTTCCCGTAGTTTGCGCCATTTACGTCAAGCATGGCTGATCACGTGTCGTTTGCTTGCTTAATCGCATTAAACATGATTTGTTAGATGTAATCTACATAAAAAGTTAATTATACTGTTTTGAATGTCCGTGTATGAGCATGAGTGGAACTGAAGAGGCTTACAGCATCTGTTTTTAAAAGAATAAAGTTCAACATAAGCATATATTATTTAAATACCAATGTAGTGGGGTCTACATTTTTTATCCATTTTATTTGATGAAGATTACACAATATAACATCGCGACTACAGAGCTTTAACTGTTATAAAAATACAGATTTGTGAGCATTTGTGGAACTGAGGGCGTGAAAATACACACGAAACACACGTGATTGATCTCATGTGGTGAATCCGACCAATCGTGAAACAGCTGTGTCGTCATTACAGCCCGTGCAGCTCCTCTTCGCGAACTGCGCTGGCTGATTCAGGCGGCTGATCTCGAATCGCTCTCGCGGTACTTAAAAACCATATGACACAGTCACGTGCCTGCAGCACCAGCTTAAGTCGGACAAAGTTGCTAACCGGAATGCACTGCTTTAAGTCAGCCGCCGATCGGTCTGCACCGCACCGCATGAAGTCGAACACACCTAGTGACTCAAATTAATAACCGACAGCATTAAATCTTTAGGATTTTTGTGCTTTGTGAACAAAACTGCAAACAAGTTTTTTGTTCCCCCCATCTCAAAGTCATTGAATATTGAGTATCTGCCAATACCGTGTCTCAGTCCGATACTTTTATTTTACTACTGCAAAGGGGATAAAAATCAAGCCAAGGTATATGCTTGACAACTAAATAGCTCTCCAATAAATAACAAAAAATAGCTTGAATCGAAGCTTTTCGATTCAGTATTTATTTTTTTCCAAAACGGAAACAACAAACTAAACATATTTTCTCTGTAAATATTACAAAAAGATTGTATTTGTTAATATAAGTAAATGCATTAGCTAACATTAATGAACAATACAGTTTTTCAGCATTTATTAATCTTTGTTTATGTTACTTAATGCCAATATAATTGTTTATGTTAGGTTTAAGGTGCATTAACTAATGTTAGTCATTTTTTTATTTAAAAAATGTATTAGTAAATGCTAAAAATAACACAAACTAAAACCCAGAATACACTGCAGGAATTTTGCACTCCTATAAGATCATTATCTTATCACACTCTGCGACATGGATCGTTTAAACTTGGGTACGACAAGCATGTAGACTGTACGATGATGACACGACACCTGCGTCACACGTCACCAGCATGCACTAGTGGTAAACAAATACCAGTAAGCAGCTCGTAGCACTGTACACTGTAAAATCTTTTAATAAAATCTTTAATTTAGGACAGCCAAAAATCATGCAGTGTATCCCGGGCTTAAAGGGATAGTTTGGTCAAAAATGATATTAAACCCATGATTTACTCACCCCCAAGCTGTCCGAGTTGCATATGTCCATCGTTTTTCAGACAAACACATTTTCGGATATTTTAGAAAATGTTTTAGATCTTTCAGTTGTTTAAATGTAATGTTACGGGGTCCACAGCCTTCAAGTCCAAAAAAAGTGCGTCCATCCTTCACAAAATAAATCCAAATGGCTCCAGGATGACAAACAAAGGTCTTCTGAGGGTAATCTGTGCGGTGTTATTGTAGAAATATCCATATTTAAAACTTTATTAAAGTAAATAACTACCTTCCGGTAGCGCCGCCATCTTAGTCGCGTCCCCATTCAGGATGAGAGCTTACGCAGCCTACGGAGGCTACACTACGGCTGCTCTGTGCCCCCGCCCTACGAATTTGTCATACATCACTAAGAAAAGTGCGTACACTACACTAATACTCTCTCCTGAATACAGAGGAGTCTAAGATGGCGGCGCTACCGGAAGGTATTTATTTACGTTAATAAAGTTTTAAATATGGATATTTCTACATCAACACCGCGCGGATTACCCTCAGAAGACCTTTGTTTATCATGCTGGAGCCGTTTGGATTTAATTTGTGAAGGATGGACACACTTTTTTTGGACTTGAAGGTCGTGGACCCCGTAACATTAAATTTAATCCAATGAAAGATCTAAAACATTTTCTAAAATATCCGAAAATGTGTTTGTATGGAGTGAATACAGTCTCAAAACCTCCCACAAATGCACAAAATAAATTCAAAACACGCACGGTAATTCACAAATACACACAATAAATCCAGACGCGCGCACGGTAATTCACAAATGCACACAATAAATCCAGACGCGCGCACGGTAATTCACAAATACACACAATAAATCCAGACGCGTGCATGGTAACTCAAATGCGCACAGGAGCTCCACATGCGCAAACGAGACTTTACAAATGCTCATGAGAGACCCACATATTGCAATCCACAAATTCACGCGAGAAATCCACACGCTGTGATCCACAAATGCACGCGAGAAATCCACACGCTGTGATCCACAAGTTGTGATCCACAAATGCACGCGAGAGATCCACACGCTCTGCTCCACAAATACACACATCAGAATGCACATATATAAACATTGCTGCCTTTGGTCACAACACAATACACAAATACTTTATCTGTACCTGTAACTGTTTCTGCCAAATCTTCTTCTTTGGTTTTATTGGCGGTTGGCAAACCAGCTTAAAGGTGTATTACTGCCACCTAGTGGACTGGAGTGTGAGCAGCAGATGATAACACGTTAACTTAGCCTATTCAAATCTATTAATTTACCCAGTAGATTTTAGATAAATAATTATATAATCAAGACTTTTATATGTTGTTTTCCCAATAAATGTTCTATATTCATATTTCGCAGCCAAACAATTTTTTTATATAGATATAGAACAGTGGTATTTGTTCATATTTGTTTAGTGGTACTTTATTACTTTTTCAGAAAAGAATGTTAATTTTGATTGGGATGAAAGTGGTTTTGCTGTAAGAGGAGAAGGTGGCATGATTATTCCCACACCAAACAGCATTCTCACTCCGCAGAAACTGGAGGAACTCAAGAATAATTTTGACCCACTGGAACAATCTGAATCTTTAAGGGTGAATGTTTACTTGAATACACGACAGTATGTGGTATCCGTTTTAAGTTAAACAACCACATACAAATATATTAAACAACTTGAAATAAAATAAAACCATGAATTACCAATGCTGGATGTTTTCCTTCTCTAATCAATGGTTACAATAACATGGCACTTAAACCATTATGTTGTCTTATTAAATTGGTTTGTCAATAATTGTTTAACTTATGTACTGTATTAATACTTCGTTTCTCATCAACAATTCTACATTTTTAACTGTTCATTATGCTTTAACTGTTTAATACACCACTGCTAATACACGTCTTGGAGTGGCTCCATCCTAGCCACAGTCACCTATTGCTTGCTCAATAAGAGACTAAGGGGTGTTTTCCCAGACAGGGATTAGCTTAAGCTTTAGGCTTAATTATGAAATATTTAACAAACATGCCTTGCTTAAAACATTACTTGTGTGCATTTTGAGACACGAATGTATTTTAAGAGATGTCAGTGCAAGTTGTTTTCAGTTTGGACACCTTTTACATTTATTTCAGGCTAAGGCTAGTCCATGTTAAATCATATTAATAAAAAAGTTCAGACTGAACAAAACGTTTAATACACTTATAACAAAATAGTCTAATAAAGGTGCAAACTTATTTGCGAACATTGCATTTTCTCTTTCTTCATGTGACTTTTGTAATTTTACATATATACATGATTAGCGCCCTCTTGAGGAAGACACTTTATTGCACATTGGGTCATCACTAGGGCACAGAACTGCTTCGTTTGGCTGCAAAATTTGACAACAGAACATTTATTGGGAAAATAACATATTAAAGTCTTGATTACATTTTTTTTTTGCTTAAAAAACTACTGGGTTAATTAATAGATTATAATAGGCTAAGTTAACGTGTTATCATCTGCTGCTCACACTCCAGTCCACTAGGTGGCGGTAATACAACTTTAAGCTGGTTTGCCAACCGCCAATAAAACCGAAGAAGAAGAAGATTTGGCAGAAACACTTACAGGTACAGATAAAGTATTTGTGTATTGTGTTGTGACCAAAGGCAGCAATGTTTATATATGTGCATTCTGATGTGTGTATTTGTGGAGCAGAGCGTGTGGATCTCTCGCGTCCATTTGTGGATCACAGCTGTGAATCTTTCGAGTGCATTTGTGGATCACAGCATGTGAATTTCTCGCGTGCATTTGTGGATTACATCTTGTGGATCACAGAGTGTGAATCTTTCGCGTGCATTTGTGGATCACAGCGTGTGGATTTCTCGCGTGAATTTGTGGATTGCAATATGTGGGTCTCTCACGAGCATTTGTAAAGTCTCGTTTGCGCATGTGGAGCTCCTGTGCGCATTTGAGTTATCATGCACGCGTCTGGATTTATTGTGTGTATTTGCGAATTACCGTGCGCGCGTCTGGATTTATTGTGTGCATTTGTGAATTACCGTGCATGTGTTTGGATTTATTGTGTGCATTTGTGGGTGGTTTTGAGACTGTATTCACTCCATATGTTTGTCAGAAAAATGATGGACATATGCAACTCGGACAGCTTGGGGGTGAGTAAATCATGGGTTTAATATCATTTTTGGCCCAACTATCCCTTTAAGATTAATAAATGCTGTAGAAGTATTGTCTAAAAGCTATGTTTTCACCCAAAGTTGTGTATTAAACTAATGCGCATAATTGGATTATCACATTAAACATTTGCATATCATCACTTCCTGATAAACTGGTGCTAAATATCAGTAAGAAAAGTGTAAACCTACTGTATTTAATCATTTTCGGGTGTGATGTTTTCTTGATAGATAAAAAATGAATACAATACAACACAATGGGCTCTATTTTAACGATCTGACGCGCAAGTGAGTTTGTGGGCGGATCTTGGGCGCTGTTGCTATTTTCCCGGCGTGAGAAATAACTCTTGCGCCGGGCGCAAATCAATAAGGGGTTGGTCTGAAGTAGGTTCATTATTCATAGGTGTGGTTTGGGCGTAACGTCAAATAAACCAATCAGAACGCTAGCCAACATTCCCTTTAAACGCAAGGGCGCAAGTTCCATGGCGGGTTGCTATTATTATGACGGATTTACCAGGCGCACGCCAGGAGCGGTTCACAGCCGAGGAGACCGACGTCCTTGTACGGGGGAATCCCACGCTTGCCAGCATAAATCGGGCACGCCGTGTAGCGGGAGGTGGATCTGCCTCAGGACTTGACGCCAGCAGAGGACATCGCTGCGTCCACCCTCACCGCTGAAAGGGTTTGGGGGCTTTGAAATCGGACCCAAGAAACGCAAGCAAGGTCCAACCCCAAAGTACTCTTACAAATCAAGTTCATATACATTAAGGTTTCTTATGAAAACATTTTAATTATTATTTACATAAAATAAACGTAATACAGCCACACAACAAACTTATGAAAATATTTTAATCGTTATTTGCATGAGAATTTTTTAACGCAGCCACACAATAAATAAAAACTATCACCACAATGCTCACCACTATGATTCCCCTTATCTCGTGTATTAATATTTTTAAGTGTAACAATTTATGATTTGCAAAAATAACTGTTGCATCTGTGTAGATTAGATAAGCAAAGTGTATGCGCGTTGTGCACGCTATACATTATGGTCAAGCATGCGCCCTTAAAATAGCATAATGAACCACGCGCAACGCGCCACTGACTTTAGACTAGTTTTTTTTGGTTAGTAGCGCAATTGTTTTTTGAAACTGCAAAATAGCATAAGAGATGGTTTGCGCCGCAACACGCCTCCTTTTTGCGCTGAACCGCCCAGGGAGCGCAAGTTCATTCCCTAGTTTGCTGACGTGCATCTGTGGAGGGAAAAACCCCGCTGTGCGCCGGCGCAAAATACGAATGATACATGCGTCACTGACAAAGTCAATTGCGCTTGGTGCAAGATAGGGCCCAATATAATATCATAAAATCTGATTTTTGACACATAATCCAGCACACAGCCTTCTCTCACCATTTACAAAACCCGCATGACAGCCGACGTAAAATAAAGTACCAGGGCCAATACAGCCGATTCCATTCGATAAAAAAAATGCTTGATCGGCCCAAGTACCAATCTTTGCGTTCAGTTTTGGCAAATCCCTGCTGTCCATTATGTCATACAATGCAAGAGCTGTCCCTCAATCCACAAACTCACTTAAATATATATAATTAAACAAACACAAGCAGAAGTGCAAAGAAAGCAGGCGACTGGCTGCAGCATCCCATGTGTAACATCACTAAAACCCCAACAGAATTCACGAAATCTAGCATTAAAGATTCCTAACCATTAAAAAAACTGTTGTGCGTGTGTGTTTGTGTTACCTGGTGTCGTCTCTCCTGTTCTTCTCGGCTCTTCTCCAGCTCTTCTCTCAGAGCTCTTCCTGCCAAGGTGCTGTTGTCTTCCAACTGTTTTCTTAAGTCCTCTAGCTCAGCACGCTGCCTGTTGTGCACACACATTCAAACATTTAGACTTTGTGTTAACACAACGGACATCTGCACACTGGCACCATACTAAAGGTGAATGTAGTGACATTGCATTCAATGGAGGATTCACATCTCATAAGAAAGTTATTATCTGATAATATCTATGCATCACCCCTAGGATAACCAAAGACCTGCTTATCTATACCAAAAAGACCTTTGAACCTGACCTGGATGCCACTTGTGCGAGTCTTTCTTTTTCATCTGTAACCTCCTTGTAAAGTCGTCTCCTTTGCTGCTGCAAAGTGTTCTCCTCTTCCTGCAGCTGTTTCTCCAGCCTGAGACAAACACATGCTCGTTTACTCCATTATACACAAAATTAGCAAAAACTGCACATGAAAAATTATAAACAACCAAACAAACATTTAGGGGTCAAGTTTAGTAAATGATAAGGATGGCTCAGGGCTAGTGTGAACGAAGCTCGGGCCAGTTTACAGAACGGTCACTTGCCAGATTGCAGCACCGTCACAAAGTTTATCATTTGCACGTGTTTTGATGCCTTTACATATATCATCGTGAAAATTAAATATCCAAGCAAAGAAGTGAAAGAGATTTCAATACACCATTTAAGACATTTTTTGTGTAAAAGACGCATCTTACGGCTTGCAACAATTCGGGAATTTCTGAAAATGGCTCGCATATACTCAGTGCATGCTTTCTAATGCTTGAATGTATTCACACAAAATATTTACATAAATTAAAAAAAAACAGCGATTTTTTTTGTCAACATTGTCAGTTATGTCTTAAAGGTACAGTATGGGTTTTTCGCGGCATCTAGCGAGTCTATGAATTGCAACCAACCTTAATTTCGAAATGCAATGAAAAGCTACAGTAGCTGCCACAGGACAAATATGTAATCGCCTGAGACAACATAGGGATGAAATGCACTCTGTACAAAAGTTTGTTCGTTTAGGGCTACTGTAGATACATGACGCGTTTTTTATGCAAAGTATGTAGATAAAAACGTCTCATTCTGTAATGTCATTATGCAAGGTCTTTATACACCGATAATATAGTTATGTATATTATATCGTCGCTGTCCGATGAAAACCACGTATGTCCATTTTGCCGATTTTGAGATTTTTCGACGGATTAAATGTCCAGGTTCATTTCCGTATATAGTATGCTTCGCATATCTAAATGGCCAATGAAAAGTTGTAAAATCATGTCATCTGATTTTCACGTATATCCATTTGGTGTCAAAGCTGTCAATCACGTCGCGTGTCTCCCACCCTGTGGAAGCATCTCTCCGGTCTTGTGAAGTTTCATTGAGCTCAGCACTGGATAATTGAATAAACATAGCATTGTGAGACTATGACTTTCCTTCATCGAGGTAAACGTTTCTCCCCTGACGCCAGACGTAAGTCTAGTAGTGACAAAATTACGGACTGTGCAAGCAAAGTATCTGTCTAGCATTACCATGTCAGTTGATTCATTGTCCCTTCATATTTTTGCAATTTAATAAAATTATAATTAATATTAAATAAACTAAGCGTATTTAATAAACTAAGACGTAGGCTATCTACTTGGCCATTCTAATTAATGATCGGAAGAATGCGTATCGACCACCGTTACTGTAAAATATGCACATATGTCCATTTAAACTCAATTTTGGTCAAATGTGGATTATATCATTACACTGGCGAGAAAATGGTTACATGTAAAGATGTCTTACCAAGTATGACAGCGCTACATTCAACTGTTTTTGAAATACAGTGTTTTTTCACTTCCTGAAAAGTAACCGTTTTGGACATATCTGAGTTTCATCGGGCAGCGACGATATGCATTTCTGTCAAGAGGTCCTTCTAAAAGTTACACATTGAACCTTTAAGTAAATATATGGATAGTTCAATGTCATGATCCTGGGTTTATGGTCATAGTTTTGTTCTAAATTTGTGTCAGGATCATGACAGTCCCATGTATGTTATGTGTAGCACAAGTTCATTGGGGTTTGTTTAACTTTGGCCATGTGCTGTTCCCTGTCTCGTCTTCTGACCCCGCCCCCTCGTCTCCTTCTTAATCACCCGTTTCCTCATTGTCACCTGTTCCCCGCTTGATTTGCTCCCTTATTTAATGCCCTTGTGGTGCTTTGTTTTGTATATTTGAAGTTAAATGTCAAGTCTTGTTGAAGCTAAGTCAAGTATTGAGTTAAAGTTTAATTTGTTAGTCTAGTCTGTCTTGTGTATTGTTTGCAAAGTTATTGTTTTCTGTCCCCTCGTGGATTTTTGTTTTCCTGTTTTTGTTTAATAAAAGTGTTTTTGCGTTCATCTGTTGTCTGCGCCTGGATTCTGTCCAACCAATACCTGACATTAAAGGCATAAAATGCGTATTTTTATGAACCACAGTGAAGCCATTCTTAATGCCACTGAACGCTACAACAGCCTACTTTTCTCAATAATGTGCATGTTCAACAATATACAACCAACAATAAACACACCTGCAATATTTGGACATAAAACTACTGTTCAAGGTTCACTGAACACCCTTTAAAGTTGTGTTTGGGCACATTTGTGACCCAGCCTGTGTCATTTGAAACCCAGCTAAAGTAATTTTTGTGATTAACTGTTTATTAAATAAAACCATTTAACGTTATGTGAAAATACAACCTTATTCTCCGGGTAAGGCCATGTCAAAAACTGTAATCAAAGTGAAATCAACGATTGAAACCAAAGTTAGATTATGAAAATTGTGCATAAAAGTAGAGTGTTTGAAAAGTTGTGCGAGCAAGTTTCCTTTGTTGCCCAATTCTGCACTTCATTTCTTTCTTGCAGTCTATTGTGCGACTTGGACGCATGAGACACGGGAGTGTGTAAGGTTTAAATACCTTTGTTTCGCAAGTTCTCTTTCCCTCTGGCACTGTTCATCTTTCTCTCGCTCCAGTTGCTGTCGCAGTTCCTCTGTCTGCCTGACGTAGCGCTGGGCGGCACGCTCGTCTGCCTGGAGCAGCTCAGCCTCATGAAGAACTTTGAGTTTCTTTAGCTCCTGTTTGTGTTTGGAGATCAGCTTCTGAATTTCTGGCTCCAGACCTTAAGGGAATATACAAGAGGAGATATCTGAACTCACCGGTCCCCTTGCATCTAAATTGGGATTGAATCCCATCAAACATTCTAATATTTAAAATGCAGTGTATGCAGTAGGCTTTGTAAATCAATAGGGGAGACAACCTAACGCTTTTTGGTTTTGGCTCAATCATTAAAAAAAGTTTATATTTTACACAAGCAACACACACATCTCTGCTACAAATGAATATTTTAAGTTTGTTTCTAGTACTTACCATTCTTGGACAATTACACCAAACGTGACAGAAGTGTGAACGTTACAACTTACCCCATAGGTGGGGTTAATTGTAACAGGCAGTGGATTAGTTGTAACACTTGCTAAAAAATTTTGTCTACTACTATTTTGTCTATATACTTGAAGTGGATATTGTTTAAATATCTGTCTATAATAGACAGGTATCTACACTATTCATTCCTCATCTAACCATAGTTCAATTATAAATAGATACAAATGTCTAAATATGTAAGAAAAAGCAGCACAAGTATGACAAAAAAAACACATTTTTCTATGTGACCCAGTCTGTAAAAACTAGGGGTGGGCCGATCCAATACTTTGGATCGGATATCGGGTCAATACGGACCTTTTTTGCTGGATCGGGTATCGAAAAAACGGGGCCGATCCAAATCCGATACTGTGCATTACTTGTGGTTGTTACTGTCATGCTACAGAAAAGTCAAACTATTATAAAAGCACCATAAATGTTATTATACACTATTTTCAAAATCTTCCTAATATATTCAACAGCCTTATGCGAAAAACAAATGCAAATATGAAGATATTTAAGGTCACAAAAACTGAATGGTTTGGTGCTCGCCGAGTTAATACACTGGAGTAGCGTGAATTAAATATGTCATACACACACACACACAAACACACACAAAAGCCGTATTTTAAACATCTGATTAAAAAGTCTTTCATGTTGTGACAGTTTGCGCAATTAAGTAAAAATGTACTTGAACTTTTTATTTGCTCAGTCGTATGTCCACTCAAAAACAATTATTAAATTTGTAAAAACACTTAAATTCTTTTAACTTGTATCTCATTAAAAAAAAAATTCACTTGACATGACATTCTCTTGATTTTGTGCAACATGTTTTGTGTGTATATGTGTGCGTATATATATTTATATGTTTATACACACACAATTCTAAATGGATCAAGAAAAATACTAGTATTGGATCGGGATCGGTATCGGTCGATACTCAGAATACAGGTATCGAAATCGTATCGGTAATAGAAAAAGTGGATCGGCCCAGCCCTAGTAAAAACCATACTAAAGTCTCAAAATCAAATTCTGAGATAATGATCAATCAAAGTCTGATTTTAGCCAATAATTTCATTATGATTTTAATCTTTAACATGACCTTATTAACTCTTTCACCGCCATTGACGAGATATCTCGTCAATTAAGAGAAAACGCTTCCCCGCCAATGACGAGATTTTCCGTCTTTCCGCAATACCGCTATTATCCACCAGGTCCGCCCTTCCGCAACTTTTTAAACCCGGAAGTATTGCCCTATGGCAAGCGGCTGCATGTCCGTGTCTGTTTTAAAGATCGCTCTGAATGGGATCTCTATGAAAAGTCCGTCACAAAAATTGAATTATCTCTGCTTTTTGCTCAAAATGTGGTGTTTTTGCAGAAACCTACCCATATTTAAAAGCTGATTACAAAAGAACCACTGAAGGTAGGATGAAAGATTTTTTTGTTTGAAAGCAGAGGGGCTGTTCTGTGATTTGGTATATTGTATGTTTATATATTTAAAGAAGAACATTTTCTGGAAGGCATTAAACTTTGGTGAAAATCATGAAAAACGCTGGCGCTGGCTGGCAACTTTTTTTAAAAACGCTGGCGGTGAAAGAGTTAAATCAATATTAAAGATATGAACAAAAATACATTTTGACACACAATTTGATAAGACAGGCACATTTATTTTGTTGGCAGCCAGCAATCATTTGTGTGTAGCCTATTCAAAACAACGGCAAGAATAACGCTAACGTTAGCCGTTTTCATATCGTTAGTGCTGAGAAATATTTTTTGAAAATATTTTCAAGCCCACCAAAGAAGTTGCTAAGAGCTGCAGACATATTTCAAAACAATGCTTTGTTTAAGTCAACAAGACACTGATTAATATGACATAACATTGGTTTTGGTATCTTACCCACCCAACTCAGAAACCGATATGATGAAAAAATGTATTTACATGCCACATAAACACTCGTTCATCAATAACTCTCTGAAAAAACATTATACCTTTCCATAAATTTGCAGGAGACTGTCTTTTGGAAGTGTGAAAAAATACTAGAAAAACAAATCGTTCAACCCTGTGCAACAATGTAATGGGTCCGTGTTACAATTAACCCCGTGTTTGGGTATGTGGTAAGCCCAGGGACAAAGTAAACTGAACTGGAAGCTAATGGCTGGACCCAAATAATTTTTTTGGCTGTGGTTTTAGGGTGTCGACAAGCAAGCATAGTTTAGACAAAGACCAGGATCTGTGTAGACAGATACATTTTGTTGAACTCTTCTGACCTTTTACTGTAATCTCCTTGATCCTTTTGGTCTTCTCATCGATCCATTTCTCCCTGCGGATCTTTTCAGTAGCACTCATTAACTCTTTCAGCTTCTTAATCTCCTGCGTGAAGGGAGAGAGATAAAGATGTGTGAGACGGGTACAGAAAACATCAGTTTATAGAGGGGCAGACCCATCAGTATGGGGACTCAGGAATCTGAAACTTATATTACGTAACAGATCAGTGAAAGCTGTATGGTGGATTAAGGTGATTGATCAAGTTAAGTGGTGAGGTCGGTTTCGGCATCTAAACTAACAGGTTGAAGCAGAGGTTGCTTTTTTACTGTCTGTCATTTTGAAGGACATGGTCGTTAAAAATCTGTCATTATCAAGTTGGATGACTTTAGGCAGTGAAACTCAAACAAATCATTTTAGCTGCATTGTTACAGGCAATGTCACACATTACAAAATAGGTTAAGTGTATAAATGACTAAGGGCTCTATCTTACACCCGGCGCAATGCAGCGCAATGCGCGACGCAAGTGTCTTTCGCTAGTTTCCACCCTAATTTTCCTGTTTAGCGCCGCGTTGTTTAAATAGCAAATGCATTTGCGCCCCCTTTTGCGCACATGGGCGTTCTGGTCTAAAAACGAGGTGTGTTCAGGCGCATTGTTGGCGCATTGCTATTTTGAGGCAACTAAAATAGACTACGCCATTGACCAACAAAAACCTGGTCTAAAGTCTAAAGTCAATGGCGCAATGTGTTTTATGTTATTTAAAGAGCGCATTAGTAAAATGCGCCTATACACGGGAGGACAACGCGGGTTTGCTTATAATGCGCAGCAACACAAAAATGCATTTAAATATGAAAGATTAAAGGATTGAATATAAAAGATTATTATTGAGTCTCTTGGACATAAATGAGGACTAATTATGAGACGTTAGAAGGCGCAAAGAGCTGCTTCACCTGCAGCCTGGTAAGTAAATAAATGCTTTGCTTTAAACAAATGCGTCTGTTTTTAAATGTTTTTTTTTAATGCTACCTCACGGATTTATTGTATATGATGACTCTGTACCTGTGGATATGGTGAGATGAGAAACATTTTTAAGTAATGCTTAAAAAACTCTTTGCTAAAAAAAAAACGCTGTCCAAAGTGCTGCAACGTGAGGAGAGCCGTTTGTAAATTCTTTATCTCCTGTTTATTACAAATAAAGTATTTTTAGAGTACAAACCTTATCTTACATACTTGTAAATTATTTTTTGATGATATTGGAAAGCCATACATTTAAAGCAATTACAAGCCTGCTTTTTACTTCCATGACTAAAAGAAAACGGATTTTAAAGGTTTTAATAAAAAAAATAACAATTTCAATACAAGTGAAAAACAACACAATTATTTAACATTAATCTTAAACTGGGGATCTTCTTCCTCCGCTTAGTTTTTCAGTTTACAAAGTCCGTTATCTAAATAGGGATTAGAAAAAGTGCCAGCGCAACTAGCTTTTAAAGGGGATGAGAGCTGAGTCTCTCATTGGTTTACTGCACGTTACGCCCAAAATACTCCCATTACAATAGGACCTACCCTTTTCGACCATGCGCTCGGCGCAAAAACCATTTTTCCCGTCGTTAAATTAGCAAAAGTGGATTCGGACTAGTGATGCACCGATGTATCGGCCGCCGATATTAATCGGCCGATTTTTGATGAATTTGAAACCATCGGCATATCGGTCATAGCACGAGAAAGGCCGATACTGATTGTTTATTAATTAACTGCATAAAGAAATTCATTATATGTAAAAAATGGTTAATGTTGTTAATAAAATAAATGCTGAATAGCTAAAACCACCTTTGAAGGTTGTCAATCTGTCTTATTATATTTGTTTTAGCTTAATTTTTTGTTTTAGCTTAATTAATTAAAATAATTTGATGCAGAAATAAACTAGCTAATAGACCAATATAGTATTGTATACAAATGTTTAATATCGGTATCGGCCAGAAGTTGTCTGTTTAAATCGGTATCGTATCGGGCCAAAAAATCCTATCGGTGCATCCCTAATTCGGACACGCCCATTTAGAAGTTCCGCTGTGCGCTTTAGACAATGCGCTTAGATTGTTAAAATAGGGCCCTAAAAGTGTTAGTGGTTTCCACCAAAATCAACAGGCAGACTTTGTGGCAACTGCAGCATATTAACAGAGATGAATAAGAGGGTGAATATTAGAGCAATGAATACAGGGTTAGATAGGAAAATAAGAGTTACCTCACACATGGGACCCAGAATTTGCCACACCTACAAGCAGACGGTAGGACAGATAAAGACAGAAAGGCACAATAACAGCAGAAAGAGGAAAAGAGAAACACAGTTAGAAGTGGCAAGAGCAACACGACAAACACAGATGCTGTAAGCGTTAAAGTGAAAGATGCCTAATAATAACCACAGTGAAAATATTTTTTTAATTGATGTACTGTGAGAAGAAGGTCTATAAACTAAATCAGACATTTCACAGTTTACACTCCACTTTATGGTTTTGAATAAGTTTTCCCAAAAGTGAAAAAAATTACTTTTTTAACCTAATGACTTTATGTGGGACAAAATGAGATAACGAATTTCACTTTTTTCAAATTGACACTTGCCGTGTTGTGGTTGGTGTTTCCTCTGGTTGACTTTCACAACATTTCCGAGAAACGCATGTCATGATCTTTAACTTTATTCTTTGTTCTCCGCCCAGAAACAACACAAAGTTGTCTGATCAAAGCAGAAAGCTGTCATGTTTATTTTGGTGACAGTATGCTTCATCAAGATCGAATAAATGCTGCATTTTTAAAAGTATGCAAGATATTGTAGTGTATTAATATTGTTGTTATAAACTTTAGAGACGTTTGTGAATGATGGTTGCACACCGGTCTGTTACTGTGGCGAAATCTAAACATGACACGCCACAAAAAAAGTGAAATGTGACCCTGGCCCACAAAACTAGTCTTAAGTAACACTGCTGTATTTGTTGCAATAGTCAACGATTTGTATGCCATAAATCATTAGCATATTAAGTAAATATCATGTTACATAAAGATATTTTGTAAAGTTTCTACCATAAATATCTCAAAATAATTATTTATCATTAGTAATATGTGTTGCTATGAACTTAATTTGGACAAATTTAAAGGCGATATTTTTGCACCAAAAGTGCAAAGTTTGTATTTTCTTGGCCAAATATTGTCCTACCCTAACAAACCACACATCAATTGAAAGCTCATTTATCCAGCTTTATTTCTGATGTACAGTACTGACCTACTGTCTTAGGTCACCATGACCGAATTAGATTTGTTTGTTTTTTGCAATGTTATGATGATCATATATTATTGTCTCTTTAAAAGAATACATCCAGAAAATACAGGAAATGTGTATGTAGTATTAAAAACTGTATAAAAATGTACACTGATGTGTCAAGTTTTAAGGGTAATAGCAGGAAACTGCAGGATCTCGTAAACCTAAATAAAATTAAATCCTAATTTATAATTTAAAAGAAATTAGTCTTTTTACTTCATTTTGTTCACAAACGCTCAAAATTTGTTTAGTGCCAAGAGAGGTCACACTAAACACTGACGATGCCTAAAGAAGACATTTAGTCCTAAAAATGATTTCAGCAGTAGCAACATAAACAAGCGGGGTTCGTGGTCAACACGTAACTTCCGGTAAACTCGGCTAAGAATAAATAACAACAAAGTACTTTAAACGTAGTTTATTTATATAACAAGCCAAATAAACAACACGTAGATTACCTAGGAAACCAAAACATTTGTTATTTTCGACAAGGTGTTTGTTCAAGAGTTCAATTTAGCAACTAGTCGGACCATTAAAAAAACCTGAAACCGGAAGTAAAGTTCGGACCAGACACGTATCGTGTCACCGCAGGTGCGTCTGATGAAACCGTCTATATATATCTCACTTTATGTGTCAGTCATACGGTCTCTTGGGTGACCCTTGGTCATTCAGAGTGCCTATGAATTTAAATTAAACTCACCAGTTCATGTTGTTCCTGCATCTGAGCTATCTTCTTAGTGTACTTCTGATCCACCTGCTTAAGTTCTCCTACCACCTCCTCACATCGTTCACTCAGGGCCTTTTTATCATCTATCAGCTAAGAGAGAAAAAGAGTGTTAATGTTTCCTTGTTTCTAAGAGAGGGATTGGAAATCCTATGACAGTGGTCCAACATTCAACAAATGTGTTATTACCATATTCTTGCAAATATGAACGGAGGACATTTGGACACATTTATGCTTTCGGCAGATGTTTTTATCTAAAGTTTCTTGCAGTTCCTTTTATCACCATGTGTATTCCCCATGATCGAACTTGTGACCTTTGTTCTTTTAACACAGTGTTTTACTAAATGAGCTACATATATCAGGTGAGTTGTGTGCTGAACAGGTGTGCTGATGTTATTACCTGGTCTATAAATGTCAGGTGTCTTTGTATTGTAGCTTCATACTGTTGTTTGTGCAGCTGGAAGTTATGATTGAGCTCCTTTTCGGTTTCCTTTACGTGACGGATCGTCAGCTCCCTCTGCTGGGCCTACATGTAAACACACACCTGTACATCAGTCTCAAATAGAGGGCACACAAAACAGACAAAACATATCTACATTTCAATTACAAATTTTGATGAATATTAAAAGGGACATATCATGAAAATCTGACTTTTTTCATGTTTAAGTGCTATAATTGGGTCCCCAGTGCTTCTTCAATCTATAAACTGTGAAAAAGATCAACCCAGTAACTTAGTTTTGGTAAACCATTTTCTGCAACATGTGAAAAAATAGGTCATTGAAATTTGGCTCCCCCTGTGATGTCAGAAGGGGATAATACCACCCCTTAATTTGCACTATCCAACCACGGCACTGCCATTTAGTGCAGAGATCAACTCATTTGCATATAAAAGGACACACCCAAAACTGCACATTTTTGCTCACACCTACAAAGTGCCAATTTTAACATGCTTTAAAAAATTATCTATATAATATTTTGTGCTAGAACTTCATATATGTACTCTGGGGACACCAAAGATTTATTTGACATCTTAAAAAGTCTTGTGAAATGTCCCCTTTAACATCATGTAGAGTTTTTATGATGTGTGCATGATACAGTGCTTTTGGGTATAGTAAAAAAGATTTCCTTTTAAATCTTCCAATAGCTTATGAATTTCATTGAATGTAAATATGTTACGAGAATAAAGTGAGTACCAGTACGTAAGTACATGGATCAGATTGCAAGTACTTGGATCAGATTGCAAGTACTTGGATCACATTGCAAGGACTTGGATCACACTGCAAGGACTTGGATCACACTGCAAGGACTTGGATCACACTGCAAGGACTTGGATCACACTGCAAGGACTTGGATCACACTGCAAGGACTTGGATCACACTGCAAGGACTTGGATCACACTGCAAGGACTTGGATCACACTGCAAGGACTTGGATCACACTGCAAGGACTTGGATCACACTGCAAGGACTTGGATCACACTGCAAGGACTTGGATCACACTGCAAGGACTTGGATCACACTGCAAGGACTTGGATCACACTGCAAGGACTTGGATCACACTGCAAGGACTTGGATCACACTGCAAGGACTTGGATCACATTGCAAGGACTTGGATCACATTGCAAGGACTTGGATCACATTGCAAGGACTTGGATCACATTGCAAGGACTTGGATCACACTGCAAGTACTTGGATCACACTGCAAGTACTTGGATCACACTGCAAGGACATGGATCACACTGCAAGGACATGGATCACATTGATGATGATGATGATATGTATGTGTTTGTCGTACCAGTGCTGTCTGTAACATATTAATAGTGCGTTTCTTTTCCTCCATCTCCAGTTTGAGTCTCATCATGGATCCTGTGACCTCGGCAGCTGTGGCTGAAGCTTGTTCTACAACTGCTAGATCCTCCTCTGACAAAACCATCTACACACACACAAATAAATGTAAACCTCTGCACTGACACAACACAAAATTTGGGCCACGCTTACCTTCTAAGTTCAGCTGTGTTTACCTCTCTGTGTGATCCAGACGTGACTGAGCGTGGTCTCTCTTGCTCTGATTTCTCCATCTCATCCAGGAAACTCATAATGGTTTGCAGTTTGGCCTCAGACAGCAGGGTGCCCCCATCTGGTAGGGCAGGGGTTTGACTCAACTGCCTGTGCCGTTCCACATTATCAGTTGTCAGGGAGTTGGAGTCTCCATCCTGAGAAGAAATCAGGTCATTTAGTAATCTGCATCACAACCATTTGAACGTTAACACAAGACAGCCCACGTTTACATATCAACACGTCAACTCACTTCATCAATCCATGAGTACTTGTCATTCCTGTGGCTTTTGGGCTCGGACAGTCTCTCCGGCTCTTCTTCTAAGAGTTTCAATGTGTCCAGCAAATCATTTAGGGTGGTTTTCGACTGAGCCCTGCTTGATGACGCCCCCTGTCGCTGGTCCTCCATGCTCACAGACCTTTGCAAGATCACCTGTGGGACAACAGGTTTTAGCGTTTGGTTTGGAGTTGTTGAAACTGAGAGAGGTTTGGGGTGGGAGATTACCTGGGAACACTGAGAGCTTCGGCATACAGAACCAACGGGGGATGCAGCCCTCAGATTTGTCGCATCATCCAGATCAGACACAACATTCACATTAGAATCTGAGAAAAATGGAGACAACCTTTACAAAATCCCCAAATATTTATCAATGCGGTACTCACTAACTGCACATGAAATACATTTCAAAGTAAAATGTAAAGGAGCTTCATATAACGAAACACAAAATTAGCTACTAATAACTTGCACACCTGTGTTTTTAGCTTTGATATCAGTGGGTGAAGTTGGTGAACTCTTGGTCAGTTTTTTACGGCCCACTTTCCCAGCATGCCTTAGTGCTTCCACCTCCTCATGTGCTATCTGCTGGACCTCCGCAGCACGCTGAGCTCTTTTCTGCTGTAGCTCCTGGGAGGCAAAGTCAAAACCATGGTAAACTATTCAGTAAGACGATGTATGTGCCATCAAAATTAATAGCACTAACTATACTGTTCATATATTAGGCACTTATAAGTATTGTGAAAGCAAAGTAGTACAAATGTCTTACTGTACATACAGTGCAGCACCTTAAACATCCAAATTTAGCAAAAGTACAAACAATTAAAGGCGGGGTGCATGATCTCTGAAAGCCAATGTTGACATTTGAAATCACCTTAACAAACACGGCAATAGTATCTGGACCTTCTTTTGATAGACCCCCACACACATACGCAACCCAGGCAATGATGTCGGTTAGTAGACATGCCCCTTACTGCTGATTGGCTACAAGTGTGTTTTGCTCCTTCCCTCGACTCCCTTTTCCAAAGTGTTTTTCAAAAATCGTGCACCCCGCCTTTAAGACTTTAGGATTTATGAAAATGTACAGTACCTGTATGGCTGTAAGTCGAGCCAGACGGGCTTTCTCCTCTCTGATGCGTTTCCTATCATCTTCTTTCTTCTTCATAGATTCAGTGGCTTTCTCCTCAGCTCTCTGTTCCCTCTCCTAAAGAAAAAATTTAGAGAAAATTCAATACAATAATTCAATCATTGGAAGCCTTGGTGCTGGGGTAATTTCTATTCAATTTGAACATTATCGCCCACTGCTGGTCTACGCTTAACAAGCATTAATCTTGAAACCCATTACCTTCTTTTTGGATGCTAGAAGTTGTTTAAGGGCATTCTCATTGGCTCTCTTTCTGTTGGCATGGCGACGAAACCAACGCTGGATAGTAACAGCAGCATGGTTTACCTGCTGAATAAACCTGAAAACAGAGTTTATGTATTGAGTGTTTATTAAACAGAAGTTATTGAAGACATTCAGAAACAACTCATGGTGCCTTCACACAGTAAGCAAAAGTACGCTATCGGGATGAATCCAGTTACCTTGCTTGGTGTTACAAACGGTTAATATCAATGGCGGCTGGTGACTGCTCTTCCGAGGGCGCGAATTCAAAATATGTGTTCGGAGTGTCATGTGTGTTGCTCGTGTTTTCAAAATATGTGTTGTATGATGTGAACCATGTGCATCACGTGTCTTGTCAAAATAAGTGCCTGCTGCAAACGAGTCTAAACGGTTTATGATAAAAGAGACGTTCACATAATACACGCATTATACTGACTTAACCGAAACTCTGACTACGCATGAGATTACGCAAGTATCTGGCAAACGCGAGCGTCTCTTTTATTATAAACGGTTTTGACGCAGCAGGCACTTATTTTGACAAGACACGTGATGCATATATGTTCAACTCACGGAATCCAACTCACTTAAGTATACTGCTATCAATGTACAATTTTCATGACCATAAAGATCATGGGATATTTCTTACCTCTCTGCCTCCTCCTCGGTCACCTCTCGCCGGCGGGGTACACCTGGGCTTCGGGGGCTGTTGTTGTTGGAGCCTGATGATGCTGAGGAGAAGTTCTTCTGGGACTTAGTGAGAGAAGCGCCTACTTCTACAGACACATCATCATTCACTGTGGCTTTGATGATGTTACTGTTAAAACCAAAATAAGAAAGTTTAATATTTTTAATAGGCATACTTAAGGACAAGGACCTGTCCCAAAACAGCGGTGCAATCACAATGAACCTACTTGAATGAAGGTTTCTGATTGGAGCTCTTGGGAGTGAGGGGCTTCTCTGAGTGGTTATTATGGAGAATGGTGGTCACAGAGTTTCCCACAGCAGCTTTATTGCTCCTAAAAGTCATGATTTAAATTAAATTTTATGATTTAAATGGATTGAGAAAATGTTTTAGGCCAATATTAATATATCCATTAGAGCACAGTGAGTGTTAACCCCTTCAGACTCTGCAACCACTGGAATGGACAAACCAATAAAAATGCTGATTAAACACTTTCAGGTCTGAAGGGGTTAAAGTGGAAAAAAAAAGGTCTTCCCACCTGTTGTTTGCAGTGAAGTTGGCAGCCAGAGAGACTCCGGCCTCTCTCTTCTTCAGTCCTGTAGGAGAATCCATGCTACAGGTACTGTGAGAGCTGCTGGGTACAAGAAACGCTCTCGGCTGTTCATCCTGAAAACATGTAAACCATACAGACATGCCATTTACACACAGATGATACATTTATTACAGTTTAGTGCTTTCTTAGTGCAGACATCTTGTGTAGTTACAGTAGTTTTCATTGCATCATTATGCAAACAAGGTTATGAAACCATGGTTTATGCCGTAAAACCACTACTGGTTTTTAATACGATTGCAAATGGTTGCTAAAGCGTTCTGGGTGATTGCTAGGGAATGATAAACATAGCAAATGCCACTAATAAATGTATATTACTATTATCATAGCATTTTTGAGTATATAAGTTGTTATATAAATTGTATTCTTTTAATAAATATGACTATTGCGCCAAAATTTGCTCTGGGGCTATGATCTTAAAAATAAAATTAAACATGGCAAACTATAGGTTTGCTGGAGCCTTGATGCTCTACATGTTATTTAAAAAAGACATGCAATAGGATCTGATAACAAAATTGGCATAAAAAGTAATGGGTTATGAGGTTGAACAGTACCAGGATGTTCCAGGTAGTGCGGTCTTTGGATGCCTTGGAGAGGCTGGCCAGTTTTCTGCGTCCATCAGAGCTGCTGTTGAACAGAGCCAGGAAATCTTCTGTTTGGCCATCACTGCGATCAGATGGAGACAGAAAAACAGGAAAGAAAAGAGAGAATAGGTGAAGAACTGAACAGTAAGTACACATACAGTAAGCATACGAATGACCCGGCTCTGAGGGTCAACAACAAATACACAGTTATATTTTAATTTTGAATAAATGTGGGCAGGGGCGTAGGCAGAAATTGTATTTTGGGCGGGCCGGAGCAAAAGTGAGTGGGCCTATAGTTTATCAGAATAAAATTACTTAAATAATAATTAAACCTTAGAGTGGAAAAAAACAAGACAAACTGCAAAAACAGTGACACCTTTACTTTTCAATTTTTGGCAAAGTCAATAATAAAACACTGTCTAAACATGTTCAACCAACAGAGCTCAATAAAGGCTGAACAAACCAGGCAAAAACAGTTCACCTGAAATAAAGTAGGCTAAAAATAAATTGAAATGACGAAAACTCTCAGCAGAGCACGGTTTGAAATAAATAACAACCAGTGTTGGGCAAGTTACTTCCAAAGTGTATTACAAATTACTGTAATTTGAAAGTAATTAGTTACATTACAATATTACCGACTCTGAACTGTAATGAGTTACACTACTTTTGCGTAACTTTTGAGTTACTTTCATCAAAATAACAGAAGTATGACTAGGCATTATAAAATGTTAAAATGTAGTTTATTGATGCTTATAAATCTAGAAGTTATGTGTTGGCCCTCGAGCTTTGAATAGGCACAGTGAAGACTTATGGCAAAAAACAGTAACAATGACTGTCAGAGTCATAAACATGGACAAATGATCTGGTAAAAGTCTGGTAAATGATGGTACACATACCAAACACAATAGAGCTAGAGCCCACTATAATGCAACCTATAGACTAATAACATGGCAAGACACGCAACCTCTTTTCATTTCTATTCTTTAATTCACTTTAATTCAGATTTACAGCACAAACCTGGCTTGCACTGGGTTGACACAACTTATCAAAAAGTGCTATTGGAGGGTCAGGCCTCAAGGAATACAGCTAATTTCAGTACAATATAAGGATTACATGTAGGTTAACATATAATTGCTTAATACAACACAGACAAACAGAGGAACACTGCTTTTTGCCAAACAATGAATATAGGCTCCCATACAAAGGCTGGTAACAGTGATGTTTAAATGTACTATTTAAATAACCATGTTTAAGTCTACATTAATGTTACGTTGTAGTTTAGGTTGCTGTTTGTAATAAAACTGTAGATAGCATAGGAATAGCCTAGCAATCTATTATGTATATGGACTGAAACCATAGCAACGTTAGCTTACCTTGTCATTGCTGGTGTGATGAAATGGATTTTACTAGCAAGATTTTTAAAAGTCTCTTTACTACTGAGGTTCAAGCAGCACAGGAGACCGATAGAAACTTTCTGTTGCTTTTACTTAGTGCTCTCATTCGCAGAATTTTGCGTGTGCGGCGCTACCGGACCTGATTGCGACCACTTTAGTCAATGCTTATACAGCCGCGGACTTCCCAGATTCGGCTCTTAAAGAAACGCGTCAAATACAAAGTTAAAGTAAAAATGAACATGCTGCATACAGCACCTGGAAACATACATACGCTGCGTCCCAAACCGCATACTTCCATACTATATAGTAGGCAAAGATTACGAGAAGTAGTGCTTTTCGCCTACTATATAGTATGGAAGAATGCTGTTTGGGACGCAGACATTACTATTTTACCCGCAGCTTTTTCCTGTGTGGATGCTGGTCGCGCGCATTAGTCAAAAATAAAAAAAATAAAATAACACGTCTATTTTTGAAATGCATTGTTGTAACGCGCTCGTTACTAAGACTGTAACGAGTAAAATATTACCAAAATGTTATTAGTAATGCGTTATATTACTGCGTTACAGCTAAAACTAATATATTACTGTAATATATTATATTTTGTAATGCGTTACTCCCAACACTGATAACAACACATTGCCTAAGTTATGTTAAATCAACCATATACAGTGCAATCAGCCTGTTGGAAATTAAGCTTTTGTGCCAAAAATAGCAACTCATTTAAATTAAACAATGTAAGTTTAACCTATAAGGCTGGCATACATCTATACACAACAAACCACTTAGTTAAATCACTTCACGAGCAAAAATAAGGAAATTAGCTAAACAGCATGCCTACCTTTGTTGTTTTAATTCTACAAAAGACGCAAACGCCCGGGTTTGATGTTGAAAACAGAAATGATCTCATTATAGTCCAAAGAGTCACAGAGTTCTTTTTAAAAAAAACAAAAGGTTGTTGAGGCGGGTAGTAACTCATGGATGCAAATTGGGTTGTGAAGGTGGTTCATCAATTGCAGTTAGATCGGCGGGTAACCTGTGTCAGACTGACCGGGAGAGAGCACTGGAACTGCTGCCAGAGAGCAAGCGGCAGCCGGCGCCACCAGCGTCTAGAACTGGGCTGGTAAGACTCGGTAGATGGAGGCAGTGGCGTATCTTCTTCATCAAATCGTGCTTTTTTAAATAACACATTAAAGAAACTTTAGCCATTATTGTGGCAATGTTAATATTAGCTAAAAAAGCAGTTAGCAAAGTTAGCTGGCAGACTGCCAGCACCCGCCGACCGCCGCCCCCCACAGAGTCTATCTATCAGAACTCCTAGCAACCAAGCAACCAATTACGTTTCGGAAGCTTCCTACAACTTGCTTCAACAATTCAATTTTATTTAGAAAGCAAATTAAACACACACCAGTCAATAATAAAGCCGGTTTATGTTAATATATTTTATTAAATACATTTGAATAATAAAAAATAAACTAAAAATGTATTTTGGTTAAACTTGCCTGGGCGGGCCAGGGAGTTATGTGGGCGGGCCAGTGCCGCCCTGGCCCATTACTGGCTACGCCCCTGAATGTGGGTGGTTCTTGTTCATGTAAAATTTGCAGCTATGTTGCTACAATCTTAAAATTCTACTAACTATAAAGACTTAAGAAATGGTTTGATGGGCAACCAAATTGGTTTTTCTATGGCATTGCTGTGAAGAACCCATTTATAGGTCAGCAACAGGCAGCCAACGGGCCACAACTGGCCCGCCAGCAATGATATCTGGCCCATGCCCGCAGCTTGTGCGGTTGCTTGACTCTCACTATGCACTCGCAGCTGGACAACACGCGCTTGCTCGCTCGATCAAGATGACTTTGGGGTAGGACAATGACATCTTCAAATCTGTGATTGGTGGGTTTTTTGATTTAATCAGTGACACACATACTCTTTTGTTCCACAATCTGTGTCCAGTCAATCTACTGTAGGTAGAAAGAACAAATTTTAATATGATCACTTTTTAAGGTAATAGTTGTGTTAAATTATCCTATGTAGTGGTCCACCATCTAGTGGAAAGTTTTTTTGGCCTAATGCCAAAATTACTTGCCGACTAGTGTTGTGCGGGTCGTCTCATAACCCGTGGATCGGGTTGGGGCGAGTCATTAAAAACAACATAAAAAAACATGTTGCGTGCAATTCCCTATAGCCTATAATATATATTTGGGAATATAACTTTTCAAACTTTAAAAGGTTTTTGATAAGGTTGTAGTTCTAGACATGCTAAACATCTCAGTCTCATAGAAATTCCTCTTTTAGAAATGTCAGCCAGAAAACAGCCCAATCTGAAAAACTGATGCTTATGACATCACAGGCATCTCTTTGCCCCTCCACTTTCTACATTTTTAGAGTGGCAGCAAAGTCAGCCAATCAGTAATGAGATTGCAAGTTAAGCCAGCAGGGGGAGCCAAATAGGTGCAAAACCACTTGTTTAAAATCCCCCACCCTAATAGAGCTATCTGAGAGAGGTTTTTAGGAAGCTTCTAAGGCATTACAGACCCAAACAAAAACATTTTTGTCTAAATGTCACATCACAGAACAAGGATAAAGACCCCGTTCAATCATTCTGTCTCACCTTTAATGTGAAGTAACTGGTAGCTTAGGTCACTACATTTTCCAAGTAGCTTGCCCAACACTGTATAATATGATTATATATCCATGCAAATGTCAACGTTATCATGAAAAAAAAAAAGTTTTAAACAAATGTTTTTAAACATTCTTAAAGATCAATATTTGGGGCATAAATAAACATCCGAGGCCATTTTTTCTTTTTTTTTTGCTTAGTCAAGCACAGACTTCAGACATGTCACATCATTAACTCTTTTTTTCTTTATAAATGCACACATGAAAATTAAAAAAATATATTTTTTGTTCTTTGAAGAGACTCTTCTTCTCCATTTGTTGAGTATTCTTGCTTCTGGTTTGTGCATTTTAACTCACAGAATTCCTACAAAGTATGTTGTCTCCTGAAAACTTTTTTGTCCTATGCATAATAATAAATTATATTTTTGTTTAGCAAGTACAAAAACATTTAAATGCAAGTACAAGTACCGGTTAAAAATGCTGAATTCTCTACCATGCAGAGACTGCATTTAAAGAGCCAGATGTCCGTGGGCATATGGCAATCGCATCGTCCTTTGCATTGAAATTCCATCAAACCGCCAACATGGTTTTCCTACATCTGACCCATCGGCATCTGTGCCAGCAACTTCAGCATGCATATGTAAGAGGTTTGGGGTCATCAGCTGGTCCAATGAAATGCAATTAAAGTACCACATTCCTCCACGCTTCCCCTTTTCTTGTGATTCAGAGGGAAGAGAGGTCACAGAATGACAATTATTAAACACCAGAAGGAAGGGGGGAAGGGTATAAGGTCGTTCTTCATTTAAAACCCCTGTGGCATCCCAGGATGCAAAGGGAGTGGAAGGCAGGGCTGGCAGCTGCCGGACAAAAGAATTCAGCATGCACACACTTCAGCTTTCACTACGGTCTAATCGGAGTGAAACAGGAGACCTGAGCCCCTCTCCTGACAAAGCTGAACACACACCCCTCTTTCTTGCCTTGTGCTGCAAGCATTGAGGCCACAATAGCTATTGTCTGGGAAAAACCAAAACCGCTCAACCCCCAGCTGTTGCTGCTTTAAGGGTTTAAACCCACAAATTTCTC
This sequence comes from Paramisgurnus dabryanus, assembly GCF_030506205.2. NCBI lineage: Eukaryota > Metazoa > Chordata > Actinopteri > Cypriniformes > Cobitidae > Paramisgurnus > Paramisgurnus dabryanus. Next base: position 45,974,524 of record NC_133337.1, on the reverse strand, counting down.
AGTTTCAGAAGTGATCGACCAAGCATAAAAATCATGAGTAAATGCAAGCACATGCACTAGGTCAGTACATGTATAAACATGCCAACACTGCGAAAAAAATCATACATGTGGGACAAGCTGTCAGCTAACCAGCATAGTTTAAGTGATTATACACACAATTTTTTTCCCTTCAGGAAAGTCTACTTCCAACTTTGAAATACAGTAACAGCGGTCATATAAATCTTACGCAAAGCATGTCATGGTTTAATTTCATCCAAAAATCAAAACTGAAATTGTATTTTGCATTAAGAAAACAGATTTTTGCATGCATAATTGCATTGTGATGATTATTAGAATTCAGCTAAATTCCTCCTTGACTAAAAGAATTAGTCAATTTCTTAAAAAAAATCAAAAACAATTTACTCACCACCATGTCATCTAAAATGTTGATGTCTTTCTTTGTTTAGTTTAGTCCAGAAGAAATTATGTTTTTTGAGGAAAACATTCCAGGATTTTTCTCATTTTAATGGACTTTCAAAAAGACTCTAAATGATCCAAAACGAGACATAAGGGTCTTATCAATGGAAACGATTGGCATTTTTGACACAGAAAATTAAAAATATGCACTTTTAAACCACAACTTCTCATCTATATCCGGTCCTGTGACGTGCCAGAGCGACCTCACGCAATACGTCATAACGTCAAGAGGTCACGAATGACGTATGCGAAACTACGCCCCAGTGTTTACAAGTGTGGAGAAAAAGGACCGTTCCGACATTGTTGTATGTTAAATGATACTAATTAATGTCTTTGTGTCAGTTTATTGTTTAAAATGGTCCACAAATGTACGTTTTATATATGTAACACGTGACCTTTCTACGTCATTACGCAATTACGCAAGGTCACGCTGGTGCATTACAGGACCGAAGATAGACGAGAAGTTGTGGTTTAAAAGTGCATATTTTTTATTTTCTTGTCAAAAATGACAATCGTTTCGCTAGATTAGACCCTTATGCCTCGTTTGGGATCGTTTAGAGTCCTTTGAAACTCTGTTGAAACTGCAATTTTAAACTGCATTAAAACTGTTACGTGTTGGGGTCCATTAAAGTCCATTAAAATTAGACAAATCCTGGAATGTTTTCCTCAAAAAACATACCTTCTTCTCGACTAAACAAAGAAAGGCATTAACATTTTGGATGACATGGTGGTGCGTAAATTATCTGGATTTTTTTTAAGAAAATGGACTAATCCTTTAACCCAATAATACATTTGAACATTTTCATTTATGCCTTGTTTTTGCAGTTACCATAATGTGATTGACATTCACATTAGATTCTGTATATTGCACAGCCTTTTTTTCACAGCTACACAACAAATAAATGAAAAATGGAAACCATTGCCATTTTTTTTAAATTTACCCATAAACACTTAACATTAGAGATGTTCATACTGACCGGTTACCCGAAGTTAAGAATTTATGATCGATTAATACAATCAGTTAAAATAAAAAATATTTGTTACTGCACGTTGTGTGTATCCTTAATTTGTAAATGACACATTGCTACTAGGGCTGGGTATCGATTCAGATTTTCCAGATCGATTCAATTTCGA